>NC_056000.1:16357407-16656021 GCF_018446385.1 Zingiber officinale | reverse complement strand
AGTTCATTTGAGTTGGAAAATTTTCCAACTTGTGAATCTTGCTTAGAAGGTAAAATGACCAAGAGGCCGTTCAAGGCCAAGGGGTATAGAGCCAAAGAAGTGTTAGAGTTGGTTCACTCTGATTTGTGTGGTCCTATATCTGTCCAGGCAAGAGGAGGTTTTGAATATTTTGTCTCTTTCATAGACGATTATTCAAGATATGGATACATTTACCTAATGCGCCGCAAGTCCGAATGCTTTGACAAGTTCAAAGAATACAATGCTGATGTGGAGAAACGATTAGGTAAAAGTATCAAGACACTACGATCTGATCGTGGTGGCGAATACCTCTTAGGAGAGTTTAGGAATTACTTATCAGAGGCTGGGATTCAATCCCAATTGTTTGCACCTGGAACACCCCAACAGAATGGTGTAGCAGAACGAAGGAATAGGACTCTTATGGAGATGGTTAGATCGATGATGAGTTATTCAGAATTACCAAATTCGTTTTGGGTATATGCTCTGGAAACAGAAGTATATGTTCTGAACTTAGTACCTTCTAAATCAGTTTCTTCTACTCCCATAGAATTGTGGAATGGGCGAAAACCCAGTCTAAGACATATTCGGATTTGGGGTAGTCCAGCACATGTGCTGAAACCAGATGCTGATAAGTTAGAATCTCGTACAGAAGTTCGCGTGTTTGTAGGATATCCCAAAGGAACGAAAGGTGGTTTATTTTATAGTCCTAAAGACCAGAAGGTCATTGTTAGCACCAATGCCCAGTTTTTAGAAGAAGACTATATAATGGATCACAAGCCCAGTAGTAAAGTCGTTTTAGAAGAACTTAGAGAGGACATGTCTACTTCAGTACCAACAGTACAAGATGAAGTACCACAAGAGACTGCAACACGTGTCACACATGATACACAACCACAGACAGTGCCTCGTCGTAGTGGGAGGGTTGTGAGGCAGCCTGAAAGATTCATGTTTTTGGGAGAGTCTTCGGACTTGATCCCGGGTAAACATGAACCTGATTCACGATCATATGAGAAGCACTCCAAGATATAGATGCAATCTTGGCAAAAGGCAATGAATTCTGAAATAGAGTCCATGTACTCTAATAAGGTCCGGAGCTTGTAGAACCACCGATGGTGTAAAAGCCGTTGGATGCAAGTGGATCTACAAAAGGAAAAGAGGGATGACGGAAGGTAGAAACCTTCAAAGCTAGGCTTGTTGCGAAAGGGTACACTCAGAAAGAGGGAATCGATTATGAGGAAACCTTTTCACCGGTAGCCATGCTTAAGTCTATCCGGATACTCTTATCCATTGCTGCTCATATGGATTATGAGATTTGGCAAATGGATGTCAAGACAGCTTTCCTTAATGGAAGTCTTGAAGAAAACATCCATATGAAGCAACCAGAAGGGTTCATTGAAAAGGGCAAAGAACATCTAGTGTGTAAGCTTAATCGGTCCATTTATGGACTGAAGCAAGCTTCAAGATCTTGGAACATCCGGTTTAATGAAGTAATCCAGTCATATGGATTTATTCAAAGTCCGGATGAGTCTTGTGTATATAAGAAGTGTAACGGAAACGTGGTGGTATTTCTTGTACTATACGTAGATGATATTTTGTTAATTGGCAACAATGTCAAGGTATTATCAGACGTAAGGGTATGGTTGTCCAAACAATTTGATATGAAGGACTTAGGAGAATGTGCACACATTCTTGGGATCAAAGTTATAAGGGATCGCAAGAAAAGAATGTTGTGTCTATCCCAAGCTTCATATATAGATACAATCCTTGCTCGTTTTAGCATGCAAGACTCCAAGAAAGGTTTCTTACCTTTTAGACATGGAGTAGCTCTATCTAAAGAGATGTCTCCAAAGACATCAAAAGAGATAGAGGACATGAAAGCAGTTCCTTATGCTTCGGCTGTAGGAAGCCTAATGTATGCAATGCTATGTACGAGACCTGATATCTGTTTTACCGTAGGCATGGTCAGCAGATATCAGAGTAACCCTGGACAAGGACATTGGACTGCGGTAAAGCATATATTAAAGTACCTGAGAAGGACTAGGGATTATATGCTAGTTTACCAAGCAGATGATTTGCTCCCTGTGGGTTACACGGATTCAGATTTTCAATCAGATAGGGACAATAGTAAGTCTACATCAGGCTATGTGTTTACTTTAGGAGGTGGAGCCATTTCATGGAGGAGTGTTAAGCAATGCGTTTCGGACTCAACCATGGAAGTCGAGTATGTAGCAGCCTCTGAGGTAAAGAAGCAGTATGGCTCGGAACTTTCTAATGGACTTAGATGTGATTCTGGTTTGCCCAAGATCATCACAATTTATTGTGATAATAGCGATTGCAAACTCGAAGGAACCACGAGCTCATAAGGCGAGTAAACATATAGAGCGCAAGTACCACCTGATACGAGATATCGTGAAGCGAGGAGAAGTTGTCATCGCCAAGATTGCATCTGTGGATAACCTGGCAGATCCTTTCACTAAGGCCCTTCCGGCGAAAGCTTTCGATCGGCATGTGGAGGGAATGGGAATCAGATGTATGGTAGAAGATATGGCAGCTTAGTCATTAGTATAAGTGGGAGATTGTTGGAGTGTATACTGAAAGCCTAAGCTTTGTAAACATTCATTATGAATAAAGAATCACATTTGGTCTAATTATCTACATTTGTTTGTAGTTGTTCATTTAATTTATATTGTAGATAACATAGTATGTGGTGTCACATACAGAAGATGATGTTATCAGTACCTTATAAATTATAAACAGTAGCTCACGACCAGAATGGAAAGGAACAAACCATTAGAAAGTCGTAATGTAATTAGGTATTAGTTTATCTTGACTATATAATTACACTAGTACACTCAGAGTGTATTGAGTAGGACCATTTGAGATCGTTCCTTTTATACTGACTTTATAAAGGAATAAAGACCTCAGTTATTATGGAAGTGTGTGCTCTTAATCCTAATATAATAACAAGCACATATGTTTGATATTTATTTCTTTAATTTATCAATGGGTGAGATTTAGTTCGATGAATCAATAAACCCGATAAATTGGGAAATGGTATCACTCATAGTGTGTGTTGTTGATTATAGAAGGAAACTGTGTCCTAGTGATACTAGGTTGATAATGTCCTCAAGAGGTGCTCATAAAGATTGTCATGTTAAACCCTGCAGGTGGACTTAGTCCGACATGATAATAAGGTTGAGTGGTACTACTCTTGGACTTAGATATTAATTAAATGAGTTGTCAGTAACTCACTTAATTAGTGGACATTCGATATCTTAAACACAGGGAGACTAACACACTCATAATAAGAAGGAGCCCAAAAATGTAATTTGGGATTGGTGCGGTAGTTCAATGATAGTTCTCTAGTGGAATGAATTATCATTGATAAAATTAAGTTGTGTGTTAACATGAGATGCTTAATTTTATCGGGAGACCAAAACCAATTCCTCCTCTCGGTCCCTATCGTAGTCTCTTATTTATAGAGTACTATACCCACATATACCCACCTTCTATACCCACCTAAAGGGGGCCGGCCAAGCTAGCTTGGGAACCAAGCTAGGGCCGGCCTAAGCTTGGGTTTAAGGTGGCCGGCCCTAGCTTGAACCCAAGCTAGTAGGGCCGGCCATAATTAATTAAAAGAAAATTTAATTTTAATGTTTATTATTATGTGGAAGATTTAATTTAAAAGAGAATTAAAATTAAAATATCTCTCTTGTAAAAGATTTACAAAAGATTAAAGAAAGAGATTAGATCTCTTTCCTTATTTGTAGATTGGAGAGATGTTTTATTTTCTCTTTAAAATTATTCACATGTTAATAAAATTAAAATTATAGATATTTCCTTTTATTAACCATGAAGAGATTTTAAAGAGAAATTTTATTTTTAAAATTTCCGGAAACAAATAAGGAAAGTTTTAATTGTTGATTGAAACTTGTCCAATTTGCTTCCTATTGATTTGGCCGGCCATCATTGTTTAATTGGGAAATATTATTTTATTTTTCTCAATTAAATCATGTCAAGGAAATTAAGGAAAATTTATTGTAATTAAATTTCCTAATTTACCTAGGCCAAGGAATATAAAAGAAGGGGTGAGGGTGCCTTCACAAGACACAACATCTATTATTCCTCTCCCTCTTTTGTTCCTTGGTGTGGCCGGCCATCATCTCCTTCTCTTCCTCTTGTGGTGGCCGAACCTCTCCCTCTCCCTTGGAGTTCTTGTGGTGGCCGGATACTACTCGGAGAAGAAGAAGAAGAAAGAGAAAGCTAGCATCTCTTGGAGCTTGGTTAGTATTTTGGTTTTCTCCTTGGTGAAGCTTTTCTTTTGTGGCCGAACCTTGCTTGGAGGAGAAGAAGGTGGTTGGTGGTTTCTCATCTTGGAAGATCGTTGCCCACACAACGTCCGAGGTTAGAAGAGGAATACGGTAGAAGATCAAGAGGTTTTTTTCTACAAGGTATAACTAGTAATTTCTATTTCCGCATCATGCTAGTTATTTATGGAAATAATACCAAATACAAGAGGCTTACGTTCTAGTATTTCGAATATGTTTTTTTTTTGAAGTTGTGTTCTTTTGTTTCTTTCTTTTCCTTGTGATTTGATTGTTCTCTTTGGTTAACCTAAAGTTATTTTAGGAAATTAAATATTAGCTTTCTATTAAAGGTTTTGTCTAGTCGGTGGTGGTTGCTCCCATATCCAAGAAGGCCATGTGCCTCGCCACATCAGTACTGGGAACCTTTTATGGAAATTAATATTTAATGGAATTAATAACTTAAGGAGACTTGGGTCGAACGTGTTAAGTTCCGCAGGAGATCCAAGTCAAAACCTAAAAGAATAAATAGATTAAGTTTTGGATCAAACGTGTTAAGTTCCGCAGGAGATCCAAAATTTAATTTAAAAGAACACATGGTAGCTAGGAAAAGGTTCAGATCTTTGTACAAAATTTTTGTACAGTGGAACCTATAGGCTTTCCGAGTAGCAACCAACAGGAGAGTGGGGGGGAAGAGGAAAGAGAATCGACGCAAACTTCCTTGGCCGAGGGCTTTTGTACCCGTGGAAGCAGAGGAATGACACGAGGGAGGGCGGCGTTTTCGGGTGGAGGAAAACGAAGAGCTCGGGAGAGGAAGGGGTGTGTCAGCGAAGAGAAAAGGAAAAAGAAAAAAGAAAAAAGAAAAAAGTAAAGGAAAATTAAAATTTTTCCTCGTTTAAATGGGTAGCCTAAACATGTTTTTTTGTGGCCCAATAATTGATCCCCTTAAACTCGTCATTCGTGCTTCGAAAAATTCCCAGAAAATTTTTAAAAATTCTGAAAAATTTCGTTAAGATTAATCCTCTATTAAATCTTATTAATTAATTAATATTTGTTGCCGTATTTAACAAATTGTGTGTCAGTGGTTATAGGGGTAGATATTTCTTTGACATTGTCCATTCTAAATTTCTTTAATTTTTTTTTTTTTGCATATTTAGATTGATGAATGTATATTCCTTCTTTCGTTTGCTTAATTTTTAATCCTAACAAAAATGTTAATTCATCAACTAAACTCATTTCAATTCTACTTTCTATGTGATTTATGAACTCATTCAAATAATCCTTATTAGTAGACCCACAAATAATGTCATTCACACATACTTGGGCAAAAAAAAATATCTCCTCCACTATTTTTCAGAAATAAGGTAGGATCAATTCGCCTTCTATGAAATTCTTTAGACACTAAAAATATTGACAATCATTCATACCAAGCATGAGGTGCTTGTTTCAACCCAAACAAGGTATTTTAAAACATAAACACATGGTTTGGAAATATGATTTTCGTCAGTAATTACCGATAAAATAAAATTTCGTATATAATTCTATCACTAACCTAAGATATTGTTGTAGTGACCTATCCTTTATCATCAAATTTGTTTTGAAAAATCTATTTTGTATTAATAATTGAGTTTTTCTCAGATCTTGGGACTAAGCCCCAAACTTGACTTCTCTCTAATTGAGCTATTCATTTTGCATTGCTAAATTCTAGTTCAGATCAAACAAAGCATCATCAATAGATTTTGGTTCAATTTAGGAGATCAAAGCTATTTAACTTCATTTCAAAAATAACATTAAATTATCATGACTTGTAAAATATCTCCCACAACTTAGATCTAAGGGATGAATGATTAACATTTATCCTTCTATTCTTTCATTCTCATTCTTTTGGTTTTCTCCCCCTTGATTGTTTCTCTCATTTAATGTTAAGTTTTGTAATTCAAATTGCATTTCAATATCGGTTGTCTTTGTTATTTGTAAAGATGGATTTTCTTCGAAGACAAAATTTAGCAATTTTTCAAATATTTTAGATCTCTTATTGTAAACTCTATAAGCTTTACTATGATTGGAGTATCCTATAAAAATACCCTCATCCGTCTTAGTATAGAATTTTCTTAAATGATATTTATTGTTTAGAATGTATATCTTACATTTAAACACTCTAAAATGTTTACTTGTGAAAGGTTTTCCAAATCATAATTCTTGTGGTGTTTTATTTAAAAACCTATGAATTAGAGTTTGATTTTATACAGAACATGTCGTATTTATTGCTTCAGTCCATAGACAGAACTATGGAGTCAATATTCATTCAACATGCTCATAGCAGCCTCTTCCAATACCCTATTCTTTCTTTCTACAACTCTATTTTATTGTGGTGTTCTAATGATAGAAAAATCATGCTTATATTTATTTTCTGAGTAAAAGTTAGCAAATTTATCATTTTAAAATTCACTTCCATGATAACTTCTTAATCGATTTTTTTTCTCATTTTCTACCCTTCAACAAAAAAAATCAATCAATGTTTTTAAGGTATGATCCTTATGCTTCAAGAAAAACACTCAAGTGTATCTAGTAAAATCATCTATAACAACCAAGCAAAATCTACTCTTATTCAAAAGTATACATACCGACTACTATCAAATCAATCCATGTATAGTAGTTCTAATGTAATAGATGTACTCAAAATGATTTTACCTTTGTGGATAGTTTTGATTTGCTTACTCATTTGACATCCATCGCATAATTTATCATTTTGAAACTTCAACTTTGTCAACTCTTTCCTTGATAGTCATTTGATGTTCCTCATGTTGGTGTGAGCAAGTATTCAGTGCTAAAGTCAAATCTCATCTTCTTTGGACATGAAATACTTAGTAAATACATTAGTAGCACTATGTAATTCAATTTGATAAATATTTTCCTTTCTTTGGCCTATAAGCATTATAGTGGTTATACATTGAAATGCGTTAAACTCAACTTTATATCCTGAAGCATATAGTTGGCTAACATTTAGAAGATTAAAGGTCATAACCCTTTACTAGTAAAACATTTTGTCTTAAATTGCTTAGAGATTTCAATATCACCTATTTCTACAACCTTGAGTTCTTCACTATTATTAACAGAAACGATACCTTTATTTTTATTCTTAAGTGATGAGAACTTTAATGAGTACTCTGTCATATGCCTAGAGCATCTACTATTTATAAACTATATTGTTGGATGCTCCCACTCAGCGCATGCCGATTCAAACATGATGAACTAAATATTTTGGTACCCAAATTTTAGATCCGGTGGCATCATCAACATATTGCTTGGGTACTGAAGCTTACACAATTTTAATTTTAGAAAGACTATTTTTACTTATTAAGGGCATAAACTTAACTTTCTTTTGTTTTGGTTTATATCCTATCTTGCTTTGTTAAAACTAGCTCATTGATCTTCTAAAATCATATCTAAGTATTTAGAGCTAGAGGAAAATTTTTCCAATGTATTTCTAAGATCATTTACTTGTAATTTCAAGGATACTTTTTCATTTTTAACTTCATCAATTTGAGTAGTCGATTGATAGAGTGTATCGATTGACCAATGAACTCTAAACTTCGAAATTGGGTTTCAATGTACTTTTAGGATTTGCTACAGAGACTTCGGGATTTGTTGTAGTAACAAAACCTAGCAATCAACTACTGGCATTGTAGCATCAAACAAAACTTTGTGAAATTCATTGTTTGGTTTGACCGTTCGCGATCAGTCAACTGCTAGGGTTTAGTAGTCGACTGATGATGGCCAAAGTGCATTAAAAGAGTAATTCTGTAGGTTTAAATAATTGGATTCCATATGACAGTCAATAAGTGAAGTCTAACAACAGCTCGAGTAGCAACTTTTAAAAGAGGATTTCGAGATGATTGAAAGGCGTCAATTCTTAATGGTTTGAGGACAAAATGCTATTATATTTCTAGACCAACAAGAGGCATGCTAAAACTACCAACAATGTTCAAAGCAAAGTTCTCATCTTGTAAAGTTGTTTTGATTTCATTTGTAATTGTATTTTTATTTTATTGTTATATTGCTTTGTAAAATAAAATTATAAGAGACTTCTCCACATCCAAAAGGTGTCCAAGAAGGAGAAGGTTATAATGGTGATAGATCGCTAGGACTAGACTTTCAAGTAGCCTCCTTGGGAGGCAGTGAACCAAGTGAAACCTTAGTGTTGTGTATGCGGTGTCGAGTTTCATTTAAGTTTTCCGCCACACATTTAATTGATGTGAAAAGAGTTATTCATCTCTCTCTAACTTGCACGAGTCCTAACAGTATATGAACTATGTTCATCAATAAAGTTTTTATCAAACTTATAAATAAAAAAAAATCAAAAAATGCACAAACAAATTTATAATATTAAGTTCACGAACTAATCCAACAATCTTAAAAATATAAGTTTCAAAGAATAAAATAATCTCACGGGTGAAATCAACCTCTTTTCTCTACTTCCATAATCTAGATATATAAAATGAGACAAAAAATTTATACCTCATTTCAATTATACTATTTAATTTTCAAATAATCTAAAAAATAAATTTTAAATCATGATTTTCTTCCAAATCAATTGTGGCAAAAGGCGAATAAGCTCGCCCCCTGGGCCCCCGCCAACCCATCCCAGGGCCAACACGGAGGAGACAAATCATAGGCGGCTACTAGCCTTTGGAATAGTGACTAGCACATAAGGGAGGTATTTATCTCGGCTTCACCAAGATTCGAACCCCAGACCTTATTGTGGCAACACCTCATGCGCTAGCCACTAGACCCATCCGAGGGGACATGATTTTCTTCCAAATCATGATTAAATCTTATAGGGTGCGTTTGGTTGGAGGTTATTCTTGATAACCTTAGTTATCCATCCAATGTTATCAACGAAAACCCTGTTTGATTTAGATAATCGATGATTCCCGAGTAATGTTTCATGCCCGACATGTCAGCAAAAGGCGCATGCAACTAGAAATCGGAAAAACTCGGAAAACTGAGCTTTTTCTTAATTCCGGGGTTAACGATTTTTTTTATCCAAAATACCCTCGGATAAGAGAAAAATATGACAAAAAAGAAAAACATAAGAAAAAAATAAAAAATATAAAAAATAATAAAATAATAAAAAATTTAAAAACATAAAAAAAAAAAATAGAAAAAACATAAAAAATTAAAAAAATAATAAAAAGTGGGGGAAAAATAAAAAAAACATAAAAAATATTTTAAAAAATAGAAAAAGTAAACAAATTTAAAAAAAAATAAAAAAATAAAAAAAGTTAAAAAATAGAAAAAAATTGTAAAAAAACATAAAAAAATTTTAAAAAACAAAAAAAACTTTAAAATAAAAAATGTAAAAAGAAAAAAAATAAATTATTATTATTATTATTATTATTATTATTATTATGTATAATTGGTTTTGTAAGTGAGGGTAATATATTAAAATATTAAATTAGGTTATTCATTAAAACCTACAAACAAGTTTTTGTTGCATTACCTAAGTTGAACCAAACAACATTTGGTTATGTTTTATTTCCCATAATCTTGGTTATAACCAAAGTTATACCTGATAGATTGAACCAAACGCATCCATAAAGTATCCAAATTGATCCAAACACTATATATGTTCAATTTAAACCAATAATAAAATAGATAATACTAATTGGTACAAAACAATAAAATAAAAAATACATATTTTTCTTTCAATTTTCATGTCAAAACTAATTTGATAAAAAAAATTGTATTTACCTTATAATTTAGTGTTTTTTATTTTGAATTTTGGTTGACTAAAGCCACTAAAATTTTTTTAAAACATTTTAATTTTGAATTTGAGTAGTCTATTACTCTCTTAAATCCCATAAAAGACTAATTTTTTTTTTTAAAAAAAAAACACATTTGGCAATTGTCTCTTATACTAGGTCTAGAAGAACAAATGAAATATAAATGATGAATCTGAATAAATGCTAGTTGAGATCATGCAACAAACAAACTGTTTGTGGTTCGAAACACGGATAACTGAGAGTTGAGACCTTCATATTCGTTACTGTTTTTCAAGTGAGCACATGATGACCAGGATCATCTTTCCCTCTCGACTATTTCTGCACTGGGCTTCTTTCATGGGGTGTCTCTGTCTGATCTTGTAATTGCAGATCTTCCATCAGTTGCTTCGTCTATTTCGATAAATCTCTTAGACGACGGCGTGCAGTTGATTTGTTAAACCAACACAATGGATTCCTCAACCTAAGCGATGGCTAAGAAACGTATACAATGTACGAAAGGACATGTTGAACGAATACTAAATCCATTACATCTAGCTGAATAGCCTTAGTCACTGATAAATAAAATACAACGACGACAACAAATAAATAAAAACAAAAGACATACACGGATCCTGTAAAAAAAAAAAAAGAAAGAAGGAGAAATTATCAGTGCAAAAGCTATTTGATTATAGATGATGACTTAAGGGAGAAGTGACTTACAAGACGAATTTTAGTAGTTGTTAACTCCACTATGTTAATGAGACTGCACGGGTACTTTTTAAAGCAATATGTTTAGAAAGAAATGGCTTCTCATCACACCAACACTAGATCAAATGCAAGGAAACAAATACAAAGTGTATGGTAGAAATGATCAACATGGAAAATACTCGCACCTAATAGCATTTATTTACCAACATGGAAGACGCAAACACACTTGATATGAACCTGACAGAAGAAAAGAAGACGGTCATTGCAGGAATAATATGGTCTATGCATACGATTTTGAGAAGGAAGCGACTTACATGGGGTGAGATGAACTGCTTCAATTGTACAACATACTTCATACTAAGCTCACTGAAGATGATGACGATACTAACAGGGATAGACGTGACTAGACTGATGGACTTTGCAAAAAGTACTTCAAACTAAAGTATAAATCACAAAATTTTCTTTTCTTCTCTTGAACAACACCAAGGGAAGAGCGGCTATTCTGAACAAACAGTCTTGCAACCAAATGCAGAAGAAAGCAAATACAAACAGCACTATAGAAATCACACCTTGCGCTGAAACAGCATTATTCGCCAATACAGTTAAACACAAACTGATACTTTTACTGATACAAACCTGTAAAAACAAGCAGAGGGTCATTGGCAAAACTTGAGGTTATAAGGAAAGGAAGAAAAGTGACTGACTTAGCAGAGAGAAGAATCACCTTTCTCAATTAGCAGGAACGTGCGGATCATACATGTAGGGATCCTTGGTATAGCGTATATATTCTTTTTCAGAATATGTTGTGACTTTGACAATAGGAATTTGCTTGATGATGTCCCAATTCTCGTTGCCCTCAAGACAGGTCTTCAGTAGTTGCAGGCTGCATTGCATCTCGAATTTTCTGAGACTCCTGTGAGTGCTTGATGTGTTGTTGTGCTGCTCGATCAAGACCGATAACCACTGCGGGAGCTGTTCCATTTCCTCTGAACATATCAACACCAAATGCTGCAGCTTGCCAATATTTTCCACGCACTCCAAGTTGGGACAATTATCAACCTCAAGATATCTTACTGAGGAGATGTTGGATATCTTCTTCAACCCACTAGCATTTGTCACCTCGAGCTTGTTCGCCATGGGGAGATTGATTATTTCTCCTAGCTCATACGTTTGGCGCAGGCACAATTCACTGAAGTTGGTGGCGCGGTAGAGATCTGCAGGAAGAGCCCTTAGCTTTGGACAGTCTATGAGAATACAATCCCTGAGACTTGGAAACAACTTCACTGCAAGTGGTGTTCCATGACCAGTTAACTCCTCTACTCCATCTAACGTCCATTCCTCCCATTTAGGCATGCCTACGAATCTGAGCAATTCAAGTTTGGGAAACACAGAACTTCTTGAGCCGAGGAATTGAGAACCGATGGCGGTTATTGCGCTTGCCTGTTCAATTCTGAGGTACTTCAGCTGGGGCAGTGTGCCAAAGGGAGGGAGCTCTGTGCAACATGGCAAACCAAGGAGCTGCAAATATGCCAAGTTTGGAAAAGATTCAGCCAGGGAAGAGGATATCATCCAGCTCGGGAGCTGTCGTCCGGGATACTCATAGAAGAAAAGGTCTTCTATGCTTGATGAAGGCTGAGACATTTCATTGCATATCCTCTCGGCTTTGCTAATTTGCTCATCGCTCCATCCTTTTTCTTCTTCCTCCGCCTCGTCCTCCTCAGTTTCATCTTCTGTTTCGTTGCCTGCTTCTTCTGCTTCCTCATTTTCATTTTCTTGTTTTGAGCCATCATCGTTGTCATCCCCTTTCTCATTGCCTGCATCTTTATCATCATTGCCGTCATTATCAGCCTCTTCGTCGGCGCCTACTTCATTAGCACCTTCTGATTCTTCCTCCTCATCTGCATCATCTTCATCTGGCTGCATCCATCCAAGCGTTAGCTGCTTAAGGAAAGGTTTGTCTGCAAGTGCAGAGGCTCCTCTTTCTGCCCTCTCAAGCCTGAAAATGCTTATGCCTCTCAATTTGGAGAGATTTTTCAGCTCTTCCAAGTCACAGCCTTCTTCAGAGATCGAGTCATTCTGCCCCACCAGAAATCCCTGAAGATTATAGAAATTTCCCAGTTTTCCAATTCCCTTGGGCACATAAGTCAGCAGTGGAGTATTTCTCATCTCAAGACATCTTAGATTATGCAACATAGTGATGGACTTGGGAAGCCTTTCCAAGTACTGACACTCGGAGATATTTAGAGTCTGAAGATTTACAAGATTCCCAATAGTCGCTGGAATCTCACGAATATTTGTCCCATCAAGATCTAAATATCTTAAATGCAACAAATCCCCAATGCAATCCGGAATTTTTTCAATGGATGTGCTAGTGAGATCCAAAACTCGCAAGCATGATAATGCTTGCAGTAGACTATCTTCAATAGTCTTAGTTTTAGAGGAGTCCATGAGAATTAAAGTTCTCAAACAACCTTGTTTTAGAATCTGAGAGGGTAACACTAGCTTGGGTCCCATATTAGAGATTGACAAACGGCGAATCTTTATATTATCATCTGTTTTGAACTCTCTACCATGTCGATATAAAATCCCTTCCTCTCTCATTAAATGTGCACCGAGAGATCGGAAGTGATCATGCATAGAAAAGTAATCCTTGGACGCATCTACAAGTGCATCAGCTTCCAAGAGATTCCTCCATATTAACTCCCTATAGATCTCCTCCCCTATATCTTCCATCGTTTTTTGTTTTTCAGTTGGAAGATCATTCCTCGACTTCTCTTGCTCATCCATAATAAGACCTTCAGCTACCCAAAACTGAACAATCTCCTTATAATACATGTCTTTTTGATGGTACAAAGAGCAATAGAGGAAACATTGTTTTAGTGTAGATGGTAAGTCTTCATAACTCAAGTATAAAGGCCTTAATTCTTCTTCAATTTGATCCATCTTCCATGCATCGCTTTCAAGAACCTCCTCCCATTTTGCTTTATTTTGTTGGTATAAAACTCCTCCAATAGCTTTAATTGCAAGAGGCAATCCATCACATTTCTTAACAAGTTTAATCCCTATTTCTTCCAAATTTGAAATCTCATCTTCTTCCTCTCCGCCTTCAAACACCAAATGTTTAAGCAAATTCCAACCGCTTTCTTCATTCATTTTTTCGACCGGGTGGATATGTGTGGGTTTCATTAGCGTTACAACTTTTTCTTTTCTAGAGGTAACTAAGATCGTACAGCTACTTGCACCTTTAACTATAGGTTTTCTCAAGATATCTATCCATACAGTTGCATTCCATACATCATCTAATACAATGAAAGTATTCTTTGTGAGAACCGTCACAAGTTTATCCTCTAATTCTGCTTTACTTTTGCCTTCAAAGGTTTCTCCTTTGGTTTCACTTCCTTCCTCAAATCTAATCAACTTCTTTAATAAATCAGTTTCAATGTAGTTCTTAGAAACATATAACCATTTTCTATTGGGAAAGTTCTCTTTGATCCTTTCATCCTCAAATATTTTGCTTGCTAGAGTGCTCTTTCCAATTCCCCCAGTCCCCACAACTCCAAAAACACGAGTTTTTTTTGGGTTATTCTCGAGTATCAAATTAATTAACTTATCAGTAGCATTTTCAATTTGTGACCCAATAATATCTCCTTCTACTTGTAGGTGAGATGTTTCCCGTCCAAATACTCTGTGAGTATTTTCAACAGGTTCTTTCACTGTCTGATCTAAGTTATTTTTTATGAAAGAATCATTTTTCAGAGCTTCCAATCTACCATTCAATGCAATAATTTGATTGGCAACTTCATGACGATATCTAAGACAGCGAAAGCATGAAAAGAGATAACTGGAAGGGATGCTTACAGTTGATGACCCTGATGAGGCTTGAGCCCTTAATACTTTCCCTCCTTCGATCATACATAGATCAATAATATCATCAGCATCATACATAATATCTTTTAACTTCCTCACCCATATATCAATTTCATCATTTCCCTGTCTCTTTCTTTCTGCCTGATGGAGATAACCATTGATTGTCCTTAGCCTTCCTTGAAGAGTTTTGATCTCCTTGTCAACGCCGAGCACCTTGAATATCTCTGCCTCCACCATGTCTGCTGTGACTTTTATGACTCTCGAGACATAGAAATCTAAAATCATTGCCATTGTTGGTAGATTGTTGATAGGAGAAGAGAGGAAAGGGCTCACAAGTTGTGGGTTTGATATTTTCGCATGGAGAAAAGTGATGCTTTGATGAGCATATATAGGGAGTTCACTTGAATATATTTAAAAGAAATAATATAGTTACAATTAGTGACGGAGAGTTTAAGATTTAGCTGGGAGGGGAGGCTTTACCTATACGTAGTTGTTGATCTTTTTTTTATAAATTATATATATATTTTTTTAAATAATATGGAACTTTCATGTTAGTTTCCTCTATCTAATTATATTTTCACATGCAAATTACAAATTTTAAAAGTACGAATATGCCAATGTTAGGTTGGCGTTGACTAATTCAATCATTGACATAAACCTCAATGATTAATGGATATTTTTTTAAGTACTTCCAACTCATAATAGCTGTTTTTTTTTAAAAAAAAATATTGATCATGTCGAGAAGTTTTTTAGGATTTTCATTTTATTGCTCCTATTTAAGAAATAAATCTTTTTTTTACCTTTTTTTATAAAAAAATTACTTAATTTACTAACTTATTAAATAAAAAGAGGAATTGTGATAATAAAATAAAATTTCAAAGTATTTTTCTTCCTAGCAACATAACTTAAATATCAGCAAGTGCCCATGCATGGTGAATAAAGTGAACAAAATATAATAAAAGTACAAATATGAAAAAAAAATACTAATTAAAATATTTAATATAGTTCGGAATTTCGTTGCTATTCTATATAGTCTATTGTAGTTAAAGATAATTATATTCATCTTAGACGTTACCCACATGTTGTCCACATGTTGTTCATAAATTATGTAAAGAAAGAAAAATTACACGATCAATTTATGCACCTACCATAAATTAACCCTATAGCCTATGATGCATTCAATGGTTCTCCCTAATAACTCATTTAAATAAGACAATAGAATTCGAGGTTCCCAACCTCTAAAGGTATTGACCCAAGTGATGTGATTTGTAAGCTATCTATCACAAACTTACTCTAACAAAATTTCATTCACCCCTTTAATCCAAACCATTTTCCTTCCATTCCATTAGGTATTTAGGTTCTTTCTCTATATAAGTCACTTGCACTTGAGTACCATAAAAATTCTCTTGATCTAAATCTTCTACTTTTGAATTCAATTTCACTCGATTGGAGCTTTCTGTTCTTGGAAACATTTCCACTCGATTATTCTTCCTATCCTCAACTCCACAACCACATAGGAAGATATTTTCGTCGGATTTATCAAGAATTGACATTTGCTCATTTCTATAAATCTGATATATAGTAACCAACACACTATATCCTGAGAACAGACTTAAGTTTAAAATAAATAAGATCATATCATTATTAATATATGTTAATTATTTTGGTCATAATAATTATATACACAAATGCACACCAAACTTTAATCATGTTCCCAATAGTGGCAGATCTAAGAATTTAAGCATGGAGGGATGATTACGATCTGAATTGAGCGCAGCTAATTTTTACACAGAACAAGGGACGATATCCTCCATCTTCATTAGTGAAACTCCATAATACTATGGATTGCACCGTCGGTAAAAGGGACGATCGCCGATGCCGCTCCCCTTGGATCCATCCTTGATTACCAAGCTTATTAAAATAACATATTCATATCCAATGATTATTGAGAAGTTATTTTCTTAACAATTTCCACATTAATAAAATCTTTAGGACATTTAAAAAACAGTGCTAGAAGACAAAGCATTTTAGTACATTCATAAATAATAATAGTAGTTGTCAATTAAAAAATGACAGTGTAAATATTAATAAAAAAAAATGACTTCAAAGTTTTTTTTTTTTTTTTGGCGTATTTAAGCCATTCTTTAATATGCTTTTAGATAAATTTATTTATATTTTGATGGTTGAAAGTCATATTGACAATTGAATATATAATAAATATTTTCAGATATTCAATTTTTTTTCTTTTTTGACATTTTCTATCTCGAATAGCATTTATAAGAAAGTTTTAAAAAAAACTGTAACAAATTGTAATAATTTTGGTGAAAATTATAACATTTGGGACTTCAAATAAAGAGTTTTATTATATAGAAAATTTTGATTTTATTCTAAATTATTTTTTAAAAAATAAATATTTACTCGTAGTACTTTGTTAAAATAACCTCCTCCTCCTCCTCCTCCTTATTATTATTATTATTATTATTATTATTATTATTATTATTATTATTATTATTTTATTTTTTACTGAATCAAATTATATCGCAGTGAATTTCAGTAATATTATTTATCTTTATATTCTTACAAGTATTATTATAATTTTTATAATTTTATTTTATTAATTATTGCCTTATACCGTTAAGTAAATTGCTAACATTATTAAAGTAAGAGTATAATAATAATCATGTATAAAATTTGGTAACAATATTATAAAAAATAATAAAATTAGAAAGAGCATTTTAAAACATTTATTGCTAAAATAAGTTTTTCTTCATTATCTATTTCTATTCTGTTTAGTAAACTCACGGTCTTTTTTTTTTAAAAGAAAATAATTAAATTAGATCTAAGCATGGATTCCACATGAAGAGCTCAGCAAAGATAATCAAAAAATAATTTAATAATTAAGATAGAATTACTTTGATTGAAGTTGACTTGTATATATTGTCAAATTAATTAAGACTTTTTTTTGGGGTCATTTTCTATTACACGATTAGGTAGGATGTTATATTTAATGTAATGTATCATTGATCAATAGGATAATATTAAAAAGTGTTCATGTTGTAATTAATTAATTCAAATATATTTTTAAGATAAAAATTAAAAGTCTACTAATAAATCCAACTATGATTGATTGGGACTAATCAGGATATGAATTAATGAAAAAGTGTATTTAGTCAACTGTCTCTTTCGGTTGCTTTCATATGAATTTTTTTGTTTGACATGAACAATTTTATGAATATGTTAGTCTATTCAATATAACATTTTTTTTATTGTACGGTAAGTAAGGTCCATTCAGCCTTACCTCATTTCAAATTATTTTTTCAAAAAATAATTAAATGCTAGAAAATAAAAAAATAAAATATTGTATAGTTCTTTATATATATATATATATATATACAAGGGCGTTATCCTGCGCGACTTCGTTTACGCGCTTGTCCGCGACTGCAAAGCTAGCTTTGCGACGTGACTTATTTGCTTCTTTTATTTAGCTTTTACGTGACTTCATTTTTTTCTTTTATTTGACTTTTAGTTGGCTTTTGCTTTTTCACATAACGCGTGAAGCTAGGGCACGCCGTCCTCGCCGCGACAACTTCTCTGTGCTCAGCAAACTCTCACAGCGACGCTCTCTGTGCTCTGCATTCTCGCCCCGATGCTCGCCGCATCCTCTCACAGCGAAGCTTTCCCTCACTATGCGGTGTCCTCTTCCCTCGACGGGGAAGCTTCGCAACGAAGCTAGGGTAGCACAGCTTGGCCAGCAAAGTTTCTCCTTCATTGTTCCTCTCGCCATCTCTGCGCTGTGGCGAAGCTGTCCTTGCCCCTCGCCTGATTCTGCTGGATCTGCGCTGTGGTTCCGCCGAAGCTTCCAGATCCTTCTTCGCCGCCATCTCGCTTTCCCTGCCCCTCGCCGTCGCAACGCTGGATTTGCGCTGTGGTTCCGCCGAAGCTTCCAGATCTCTCTCGACTAACCTTCGACGAGAAGCTGTCCTTGCCCCTGCACTGTTGTTCCGCCAAATCTAGGCACATCCTCGCGCCCCTCACCATCTCTCTACGCCATTGTTCTCGCTGCCGACCTCACGCCACGAAGCCTTTGTTCTCGCTACCGACCTCTCGCTGCAGCCCCTCTCTGTGAGAATGCTTGTGTTGGAACCCCAAGGTGTTTTGATGTGATCAAACAAGCTAAGTTAGGTCCTGTGTTTGTTTAACCCTTGTGTCTAAGTGTGCAGGAGCTTAGGAACACAGGAAGTCGAGCAGAAGACGCGACTAGCGAGAAGGACGGCACGGGAGAGAGCCGACGGGCTCGGTGCGTCTGAGGGACGAGGTGTCCGCGGAAGAGTACACCGGTGGACGAGAAGAGCGTGCGCGGCGCTCGAGGGATGAGAAACCGGGAAGGAAGGCTGCTCGAGGAGAAGGCCGGAACATAGGTTCGGGTGAGCCCTATTCTGGAAGGCCGAGATCACCCAAGCTAACGGAGCCGGAGCGAACAGACCCGGACCGAAACGAGCTAAACCGGAGTAGTAGAATCGGACCACAAAAAGTCAACAAAGTTGACTTAAGGGGTCCGGGCTCCCGAAGCTGACTTTTGACCAGGATCACGTCAAACGCGATCGATCGTTGGGGATAGAATTTTATCCTCTCCAGGGCGCCCGGAACTCCTTCCAGGCGCCCGGACAGATTATTTAACTCACTTGTAATCAATTCTTTCTGTGCTTTCAGTTGTGTTCTTTTCATTTGTGCTGTCAACGTTGTAAAGAGGCTTCTCCGCCTAGAGGAGATCATAGTGCGCTTACTTTCCTTGGATTAGCAATCCTCTGATTGCAAACCAAGTAAATCTCTGGTGTATGATTTCTTTACTTAGTCTCTACTTTTTATTACAAGTGTTTATGTTATATAGTTGAAATCCGAGAAAGGTTCGAGTTTAATTTTGTAGGGCAATTCACCCCTCCCCTCTTGCCGGCCTCCAAAGGGACCAACAAGTGGTATCAGAGCAAGGCGCTTCAGGAGGACTAACCGCCGATCGAAGCAACAAGATGGCCGGACCAAGCATCGTCCCACCAAAATTCGAGGGGAACTTCGCAGACTGGAAGCGTCGTATGGAGGTATTCCTAAAAACATATTTTGAAATTCGATTTATTATGAAATATGATTTTGTAGCTCCAATAGATAAAGATGGAAAAGAAAAAGAAGAGAGCGATTGGACAAAGAAGGAGCAGAATGAGTCGGTAGCAGAACATCACCTGCTGAGCGTGTTACCGCCTCAAGAGGTCAACCGCATCGGAAACTATTTATCTGCTAAAGAACTTTGGGAGAAATTCTTGGAACTCCACGAAGGCACGTCCGAAGCAAAGCTCGCTAGAAGGGACATCCTCCGCAACAAACTGATGAACATCCGTCTGGAGAAAGGTGAGAAAGTAGCTAGTTTACACGCAAAGGTAAAAGAACTAGTTACTGGTCTCGAGAACCTCGGTGAAACGATAACAAATCGGGACACTATACGCTACGCGCTTAACGCGTTTCCAAGAACTCCGGAATGGACATCAATCGTCGATGCCTACTACATCTCAAAAGACCTGGAGGTAAGCACTTTAGAAGAGTTGTTTTCTACTCTTGAATTGCATGAAACCAGGTATGCAGGAACGACAAAGGATACAACCCAGACTATGGCGCTGAACGTAACCCAGAAGGATGAACTCGAGTCAGACTCCGAAGACGATCAAGAAGCATACATGGTAAGAAATTTTAAAAAGTTTTTTAGATCTAATAAATTTAAAATGCAGAATAAAAGGAATCAAAAAGGTGGAAGAAAGGTGTGGTGCTACCAGTGTCAGAAGGAGGGACACCTAAGAGAAGACTGCCCAGAACTCAAGAAGGCCAAAAGGAAGTCTCCCAAGAAACACAACCTAAAAGCAACTTGGGACGACACTTCTTCATCCGAATCAGAAGCTCAAGAATATGCCGGACTAGCACTAATAGCAAGCTACGATAGACAAAGTATATCAGAACCTAGCATCGATGAAGGGGGAGCGACCTCGGATGAAAGCAGTGAAGCAGGGGGAGATTCAGGCTTCAAGTCCAATATGGTAAGTGAGGTATGCCTCTTACCCCCTGATCAACTTTATTCTGGCATTAAGGCAATGACGAAATCCATGTATAAATTAGAAAATGAAAATATCAAATTAAAAAATGAAATTTTGGAAACAAAAAGAATTTTAGCAAAATCATGTCTTATAGAGGATTTTGATAAATTGAAAATGAAAAACTAAAAGAAGAAATAGAAAGATTGAAAAAATATAAAAGTTCAAATATTTCTACTTTTAGCAATTATAGAGGTTTAAATTGGTATTATAGATTTCATCAAAGTCAAATTAGAAATATATCAAAAATCTATGTACCTAGGAAATACATGGTTAACCCTGTAGGTAGGAATCTCTACTGGGTTCCAAAAACCTGTTTAATCTAAAATTAGACTTAGCATTTTCAGCAAGGAAATTAAACAACTAATTTCATTATGAGGCTTTTTCTAAGGAAGTGGTTGTTGCTCCAATAACCAAGAAGGCCTAGTGTCTCGCCACGACCTGGAAGCCAAGTATCGAAATGAAAAGTTTAATTGACTAACTGAAAAAACATTAACTTAATTTACCTAATGCTTTAAAAGAGTTATTCAATTGTGTTAGAAAATATTTAAAATTAATTTATAAATTAAAAAAAAAATTTGGAAAATAAATTTTTTTTAATTGACTTAAAAAATTTCTGAAAATTATTGACTTGGATATTTTTTAACTTAGGAATTTTTCTATGAATATTGTCTTAGACATTTTTTCTGAAACATTGCCTTAGAAATTAATATTAACTATCTTAGAAATTTTTATGAAAATTGACTTAGAACTTTTTTGAGTTATCTTAGAATTTTTTTTATTGCCTAATAATTTTTCTTAAAATTGACTTAGAATTTTTTTTTAAGTTAACTTAGAATTTTTTTATATTGCCTTATAATTTTTCTTAAAATTGACTTAGGATTTTTTTAAAGTTAACTTAGAAATTTTTTTATGATAATTTTGCCTTATCATTTTTTCTTAAAATTGACTTAAATTGACTTAAATTTAAAGTGTTTAATTTTACCTTAGACTTGTTTATCGCCCCAATTTTTATGTGATCAAAGGGGGAGAAGTATGTTTAGTCTAGGGGGAGATACTATAATTTTTCAATTGAAAAATATTTGGACTTATTGGAAAATAAATCGTTTTTATTGCATATGGTTACCCTAACTTAACTTGGGTTGCTCACATCAAAAAGGGGGAGATTGTTGGAACCCCAAGGTGTTTTGATGTGATCAAACAAGCTAAGTTAGGTCCTGCGTTTGTTTAACCCTTGTGTCTAAGTGTGCAGGAGCTTAGGAACACACGAAGTCTAGCGGAAGACGCGGCTAGCGAGAAGGACGGCACGGGAGAGAGCCGACGGGCTCGGTGCGTCTGAGGGATGAGGTGTCCGCGGAAGAGTACACCGGTGGACGAGAAGAGCGTGCGCGGCGCTCGAGGGACGAGAAACCGGGAAGGAAGGCTGCTCGAGGAGAAGGCCGGAACATGGGTTCGGGTGAGCCCTATTCCGGAAGGCCGAGATCACCCAAGCTAACGGAGCCGGAGCGAACAAACCTGGACCGAAACGAGCTAAACCGGAGTAGTAGAATCGGACCACAAAAAGTCAACAAAGTTGACTTAAGGGGTCCGGGCGCCCGAAGCTGACTTTTGACCAGGATCGCGTCAAACGCGATCTGATCGTTGGGGATAGAATTTTATCCCCTCCAGGGCGCCCAGAACTCCTTCCAGGCGCCCGAACCAGTACTATAAATATAGTACTGGTCTGCACATTCAGTTTAACTCACTTGTAATCAATTCTTTCTGTGCTTTCAGTTGTGTTCTTTTCATTTGTGATGTCAACGTTGTAAAGAGGCTTCTCCGCCTAGAGGAGATCATAGTGCAATCAATTCTTACTTTCCTTGGATTAGCAATCCTCTGATTGCAAACCAAGTAAATCTCTGGTGTATGATTTCTTTACTTAGTCTCTACTTTTTATTACAAGTGTTTATGTTATATAGTTGAAATCCGAGAAAGGTTCGAGTTTAATTTTGTAGGGCAATTCACCCCTCCCCTCTTGCCGGCCTCCAAAGGGACCAACAGCTTGTTCATAGTTTTCCTCTCTTCCCATCTTAGGGCTTAAAGTATTATCTGATTTAATCACATTGGTTATGGTGATTTAATCACATTGGTTATGATGAATTGCTCTTGCACGTTTCTGTAGGGTTGCTGCCCATCTTGTGTCATCTATACTATTCATAATTTTTTTCATACTGGCTGCATACAAATGAAAGCCTTCAAACAATTTATGGCCTTCTTTATTTGGAGTTACGACTAGCAAATAAGTTAGATTGGTTAGATTCTAAGGTGAGTATGGTGATCTTCTGTGTTACTTGATTGAGCAGTGCAGTGCTGAATTTTGGATTCTCATGTTTGACTCTTGCTAGCTGCTGCAAACTTTGGAAAAGTAGCTTGTATTGGGACTTTTCAGAGTAGTTGTTATTTAATCTGGGAAGGTTTTTTCAAGGAAATTGACCTATTCAGTAGATGCCTTAATTTATATGCTAAGGTTTTATGTTCCACTGACCTCACAATGCTTGAAAATTTAAGATGTTTGAATAATATAATTCATTTTATTTATTTATTACCATATTGAAAATTAGAGAATTGAAGAGTTATCTAAAACAGTTGAAATATTCCTTGTATAAGAAACTAGTGATAACTTATATTCTTTTGGTTCTACCATTTACAGGAAACTTGCAAAACTTCGACTGACAATCTATGGTAAATCATTTGATTTAAGTTATAATATTTTGTTTATATAAGATTTTGAATGTTCTTTAAAATGCAGGGGAAAACATATGTTGTATTTGTTGGGCGTAAATCGAGAATTTATGAAACGTGGGTAGAAGTTTCTGATCATGTTAATGGCTTTAAGGGCGACATACACAAATCTTTCAAAACTAGAGAGGAGGCACAAAAAGCTTATGAGGAATACTTTGAAAAAAGATCTGTACCAACTTCCTTTGCATCTAGTCCAAATAAAATATCATGTGCAACTTCAAGTTCAAGGTCAAGTTCAGATTTGGAGAGAAAACTTTCAAAAACTGAAAAAATTATTAAGTTGAAAGATGCATTAAAAGAGATAGAACATCAGTTATATTCTCTTATAATCAGTGATGATAATGATGATGATTAGGCATGTTGTTACAAGTGTTGTATCGAAATTAAAACGATGATTTAATCTAAATTGCTTTATTTACGTTGTTATAAGTAATGTAATTAAGTTGTGGATTTGCTTCATGGGATGTGCTTCAAAAACGTATTACAACTACACTAACATGGGATGTGCTCCAAAACCTTATTCAAAGATCTTCCTCATATGCTCAAGTTGCCATTATATACTGTTGATTATTGTATATTGAAAGTGCAGTTGATATTGTTCTCTGTGAAAGAGCTTCAGTGTGTTTATGAATTGAACAGTTGTGTTTGTCATTACTTACCACATCGTATGAAAACTAAATCTTGGAAATTACTTCTCATTCATTGATTCAATTGCATATTTCAATGCTAACGGAAGTTCTTCACGTAAGGTGGTGAATCTGATGTCATTCTTCATATCTATGATATACATCAAAAGTTCCTTTGCATCCATCTTTTCGCAAAGTTCCTTCAACTGAGGCTGAACCCAAGTATTTGCACAATGATATTTGTCATGTTTTAAATATGTTAAATTATCACTATAATCCCAAAAGAAAACCATGAAACAAACTACAATCACCTGGATATTTCAGTAAAACAATGATATTTAAACTCAGAATTTTGAGATGCCCCGCAAAGTTGCAATATAATAAAGCTATATAAACTAAAGAAAAGAATTATCATTTCATCCCTGGGCGAACTCATTGCATATCAACTAAAACAAACAACTGAAGAAATATAGTATTGAATTTAATGGAAAACTTGATAAAATTCTCCAAGGTCAAAACTGTAAAGAGGAACTACTTAAAAAACATCAAAAATTGTCCAAAAATTCAATGTTTAATGAATAAATAATCTCCATCAACATCTCAGAAAAAAAACAAGAAAAGCCATATTCTGAGCAACCAATTCTATACAAACATTATCTAGCTATGTGTCAAGATGAATAGTGGCTTTGTTACTCAAAAAATGGAAGACTTTACTTCTAAAGGGGAATTATAACTTAATAGGATTGAACACCATCAGAATAAAACATGGACAGAATTCTAAACCATCCCCAAGGTCATTCAATCCAAACCATCAGTTTAAGTGGGCAACAGAATGTCAGATCCTAGAATGCACGATCAGAATAAAACATGAACAAAATTCAAATTAAAGCAGTAATATTAAACAGAAGAAGAATATAGTTTAAAGAAGTACATAAACATTTTTCATTATTGTCCCAGAAGTTACTTAAGACTGAGTGCTAATATCATCTACAATATCTAAACACTTCAGTGTCAGCCATCTTGTTGGACCTATTTCAATGATAACTTGAGGACAGTTGCACACTGTAAGGGTTCAAATTATGCTAGAAGAGACAGCATCCAACAAATCGACTTTGACACAAAAACAGAAGAATTGATAGGTTTAACAAACATGCATTAATAGAAGAATTGATATCCATTATAAATAACTTGTTCAACATATTTTGCTGACAAGAGGGAGAAGGCAGAAGCTTGATGGTAAAACTTCATTCTCATTTGTAGAAGTTCAAAACCATCATGTTTAAATCCACAAGAAGCTTACATGCATACATGGTCTGTAACATATGAATGTTTGATAAAATCAAAGCTACATAGAGAAGCAACAACTTTAGATTTAGGTGCTTTTCTTTGCAACTACTCCATGATGCAGCATGCATCGTCTTCTCCACCTTTAGAACAACTTCAGATTTAGGTGCTTGTCTTTGCAGCTACTCCATGAGCATCTATAAGCACAACTAAAGCTAACATAAGTGTCATAGCTAACAAATTAAAAATAAATTGTACACGCATCTTCTATGGAACTAAGTAGACATAATTAACAAAAGTAAAAATAAACCTTCAATACGAATTGTCCATTGAATTATTTGCTAGCGCATATTGTTAGAACCTACAATAGTAAAGATAATTATTATTTGTAATAATTGTCTTTAATCAATCAGCATATTGTCTTTAATAATTGTCCTTGCCTGCTATTGATGTCAATTCTTCTTCGTATGGGTCGTCATCGTTGTTATGATGATTATCCAAAGTTAATCTGTCAATCAGCACATTGTCATATTTATACAATTTAATAAAGGTAATTAATTTTCAAATAAAATTAACATACAAATAGAGAATTAATTGACACATACCCTTGTTGCAAATTTGGACAATTACGTTTATCATGTGACACACCTCGATGCCCACATCCATGACATAACCGAGACTTTGAGGTTGACTTCTCCTTTGATGATTTCAATCTCTTCCCGCATCCCTTTGTCCTTACTAAAGAAGGATCCATAATATTAGGGGACTCATCCATAGATTTCTTCCTTTGACCTCTATTGTCACATATTCTACTAATGTTCATCTCTTGAATTTTACTGTAGATACAATCCAATTGTTCATCCAAGAAGTTTATTCCCTCATCAGTCAAAGATGCATCATTAATTAATAGTGAAGCTTTATAGGATAACCTTGAGTGCCTTGACATCAAAACCCTATCTGGATTATCAATGAAATTTTGTACCCCCAAAGCATATATTGCTCCAACCTTTGCATCTCGTGTCCATTGTTTGAGTATATACTTATCAGGCAAATGAAATACTTGGTTGATACGAAAAAAAGCTAACATATGCTTGCATGGAATGCCATCAAACTCAAATTTCCTACAGCTACAGAATATGTTGTCCCTCTGTTTGTCATGCGTAAGCACCCTTGGTTTGGAGGAAGAACAACTTTGAAAATTCATCACATGGTAAACTACTGAGTCAACTTCCATAGATACTTGTTGCACATAATAACCATGACTCTCATTCATTTCACTTTGAAACTCCATCCTTTTTTTTTTGTGTATAACTTAACCATTTGAGTTTCCATTGGTCAGTTTGTCTTAACCCTGGGATGCTCATTCAAATCAATATGATCTGTAACTAACTCATTATGTCTTTGATGTCTCAGTGCCCTATTGAAATGGGTGATAAAGTCCATCAATGAATTTTTATTTGAGACATATTTCTTGAAAAATACATGTGAGCCTTTAGATCTCTGACTACTAGACATTCCAGCACAAAATACATGACTAAAATAAGCTGGCACCCACTTATGTCACAATTCATACATCAAAGACAACCAATCATTGTTCTCCAAGTTAGCACACTTGATAACCTCTTCTCATGAATTTTCAAATTCATCAGGTGTTGAAGAATTTCTAATTACATTGTTTATACTTTGATAGTAGTCACGAAAAGTCAAAGGATGCAATTTTTCTGGAAATTTGTTCAGTATATGCCACAAACAATATCGATGCACTGTCTAAGGAAAAACTTGGGCAATGACTTTTGTCATAGCAGGATCTTGATCAGTGATAATCACATTTGGTGCACCTTTAGGCATGACTTCTATAAACTTGTTGAACAGCCAAACAAAAGATTCAGTTTTCTCATCACTTAAAAAGCCACAACCAAAAATAATTGTTTGGTGATGATGATTAACTCCTACAAATGGTGCAAAAATCAACCCATATTTGTTGGTGTTATATGTTGTATCAAATACAACTACATAACCAAATACACTATATGTCGTTCTTGATACATGATCAGCCCAAAAACACCTACTGAATCTGTTGCCTGAATCAGTCTCATATTCAAAGAAAAAAGCTGAATTTTTCTCTTTCTCAGATGCAAATAGCTCAATTAGTGTTTCGGCATCGATACCCTTTTGTTGATCCCTTAACTCTTTTTCAAAGTTTCTAATATCTCTTTCTGTGCAACCTACTTGCTCGGGCCCTCCATACTCTATCTCTAGTAATCGCATTTGTTGATAAGTTGGCACATTAGCATCTGAAAACCGTTGAGTCAATGCTTTTTTTGCTTCTTAAACATTGTGATGTGAGCGTAGCAAATGCCCCTTTGAAGGTGTCGAGAGTGGATGGTTATGACCTTCTATAAAGATAGTGACAACCCATGAATGCCCAATTTGTTTTTTGACAAGTGAAATCTTTGACTTACAACCAGTTCTAACTTCGCCACGTGCTCTTTCCCTTGTCCGTTGATCACCTTTTGCTTGTTTATTCCCTTGATCATCCGTATGCCCTTCTTTAAACCATACAAATGTTTTCCACACGACTTCATTTGTCATTTTATTTTTCTTGCTACTATTTATCCTGGCACTAAATCCAGATTCACGTGCATATTGGTTATAGAATGCAAATGCTTCATCTATTGATGAGAATTTCATCCCATATTTTGGCTTTCCGGCATCTACAACTTGAGGAATGTGTAACTGATCTTCACCGTAATTTTCATCCATTGCTAGGAAATTTCAGATTCAGATGAAATGAGACTCTGCATATTATCATAATATAGCTAAAAAAAAACATTCTAAATCAAATATACATAAAAAAAATGCTGCCAGTAATCTAACACAGTATTATCATGTGGAACGGACAAGTATAATGCATCCGCTAAAGACTCATGGAAATAGAAATCGCAATGACATAACCAACATAATTTTTTATAGATTACTTGTTGTCCTGAACATAACCAACAGTTGTAATTTCATATTTTCAAGCAGTTGTTAATTTCAAAAATGAACAATGTGAAGTAGAAGAGGGACCAAACATTCTTACAAAGAGGGGTTGCGGCGTGAGGTCGGCAGCAAGAACAATGGAGCAGTACAGTTCTGGAAGGGGAAATGACAGCGAGGTTCTGCCTAGTTGCGGCGTGAGGTCGGCACGAGGATTTGAGAGCGAGGCTATGGAAGCTTCCCAACCCCAGTCTGGAAGGGGCAAGGAAAGCGAGATGGCAGCGAAGAAGGATCTGGAAGCTTCGGCGAAACCACATCGCAGATCCAGCGAAATCAGGCGAGGGGCAAGGACAGCTTCGCCACAGCGCAGAGATGGCGAGAGGAACAATGAAGGAGAAACTTTGCTGGCCAAGCTGTGCTACCCTAGCTTCGCTGCGAAGCTTCCTCGTCGAGGAAAGAGGACACCGCACAGCAAGGGAAAGCTTCGCTGTGAGAGGATGCGGCGAGCGTCGGGACGAGAATGCAGAGCATAGAGAGCGTCGCAGTGAGAGTTTGCTGAGCACAGAGAAGTTGTCGCGGCGAGGACGGCGTGCCCTAACTTCACGCGTTCTGTGAAAAAGCGAAAGCCAACTAAAAGTCAAATAAAAGAAAAAAATGAAGCCATATAAAAGCTAAATAAAAGAAGCAAATAAGCCACGTCACAAAGCTAGCTCTGCAGTCGCGGACAAGCGCGAAAACGAAGTCGCGCAGGATAACACCCCTGTATATATATATATATATATATATATATATATATATATATATATATATATATATATATATATATATATATATATATATTAATCAAACATTGTGGTGACTTTTTTAAATAGATTATATATGATCCAAAAATAAATTGTGACTTAAGCCTCTACTAAGTTTTGCTTTTAAATTTTAAAGATTATAAAAAGAATATTAAATAATGACATACTAACTTATATTAGAATGTTAACTTTTTTTAACACATTTAAGTCAAGCATGAGCGTTGATCTTGTCCGAACCGGGAATCAGTGGACGCTGGGCACGTGGTGCTTCCTGCTAGATCCTCGAATGCTCCGGTGAACCTGCAACGAAACCGAGCCGGGAGGGGTGTCCCGGCGACGGCCCTCCGACGCTCAAGTCAGGCGAGGAATAACAAAAAGGTGGCTTCAAGATGAAGATTTTTCATACCTCCAGTGGAGAAATGGAAGCCTTATATAGATCTCTCAAAGAAGCCTGGGCGTGCCAATCAAAGCAACCACCTGCCTTTGACCATGCCCAGGTATGGGTCTGTCAGAAGGGTCATGTCTAAATATGGATCTGTCAGGGAGACGTCCATGAGACCATACTGTTACTGTATCAGCCTCTCCATGATGTGACGGCAAGATCGTGCGATCTTGTGTACGGCCTAATCATTAGACATGCTTCGGCTGATATCTCATATCCTGAGCCGAGCGCATAGGCCGCTCGGCCCCCTTTATACCCTCGCCCCTATTTTGGCCGAACGGACAACCCCCTCGGCCCTTGGCCCCTGCCGATCGGACTCCCGCTCGGCCCTTCGGTCTTCCTGCCTGGGCGTCGGAAACATGAGCCCATGGATGGGTTTATCTATAGCTCCGTTCGGACCTACCCATCCGCTCGGCTCGGCCATCCACCGCACAGCCTTTCATTGGTCCTCAGGCTGAGACCCTTCAGGAAGTGGGTCCCCCCCTTCTTACTGCCGGATCACTTGCCTTCCCTTCAAGTCTAGTCGAAGGAGGCAGCGAGTCCGACTGACTGGACTATATGTATTCGAGCGGGCTGTCACCTCCTTTCCGTAGCTTATATTCTTTCTTTAGCCGTTCGGCCCTTATGCCGGATTTAGCCGCTCGGCTCTTCGTTTCGGATGCCTCGCTCAAAGTGGATGTTGGCTTGTCTAAATCTTCTCGAAAATCGCGTAAATCCCTCCCATTAAGTCACAACATGCGCGGTATGACGCGCATTAATTGTGCCTAGTGGCAAGACGACACGTGGCTCTTCTCGCGTGGCGTCGATGCTTAATACGATGGGACGCGATTGCTTTGAAATAGACGGTCGGATGACGGCCTCGTCCTTCGTGACCTGCATCCGACGGCGGAGGCTACCCAACCTCGGCAGTATAAGGCCCCCGTCTCCTTCCTTCGCCGCATGCTTGCTTGCGCGCTGCCTCCTGCTTCGTCCTGTTGCTGCGGCCTTCGGCGGTCTGTTCTTAAGCGGCGATCACCTCCTCGGTGATTTTTCCCCCCGTTTCCTTCCCAGTGAGTCTTCTGCCTTCACTTAATAGGTCTTCCCTGCTCATTTCGCTCCTTTCGTTTCCCTTCCTTTGATTTCTTTCTGAGATGGCGAGTTCCTCCGAACCCGCTGTTAACATTTCGGGCCCCTGGTACCTGACCATGGAGAGCCGATTCGATGAGGAGCATGCCCAGCGCCTTGTTCGGACATACGGGCTTCCTGATGACCACGAAATAATTATAGCCGGCCCGACCGACCGTCCAAATGACCCGCCGATCGGCTCCATTTGTTTCTTTTTAGACCAATTCCAGGGCGGCCTTAGATTTCCTACCCATCCATTTATTCTGGAGGTTTGTAATTACTTCCGCATCCCGCTCGGCCAGCTTGTGCCGAATTCCTTTAGGTTGCTGAGCGGGATGGTCGTCCTCTTTAAGTTGCACAGTATTCCTCTTGACCCTAAGATATTCCATTTCTTCTTCTACCCCAAACAATCCGAGCCGGGCACTTTTATCTTCCAAAGTAGAATAGGCTTTAAATTTTTTGATAACATGCCGACCTCCAACAAACACTGGAAGGAATTTTTCTTCTTCATCCGACTTCCCGATCGGCCAGCCTTCCGCACCCAATGGCAGACCGCCGTGCCGACCCAGCCGGAGCTTGGCAAGTTCAGAAGTAATCCAGCCTATCTTCATGAGGCGAACTGGTTGTCCGGCCAGCGATACAAGATCGACCAGTTGCTCCTGAAGGGGGTGCTATATATTTTCGGATTATCTCCCGTTCGGGCGAATCTCCCTTTCCGCATGAGTAAGGACTCTTTACTCTCTTAGTCTTTTTTATCTAACTGATTTTAATTTCTTTCACTGCAGCTGATGTCATGTGGCGATCCAAGGCTACCGCTCACTTGAAATTGAAGTCTGTAGAAATTGAAGCGGCCACCAAAAAGGTGCTCGTCGAGCGGGGTTTAATCCCTAGCCGCCCGGCAGATGCAGGAGAGGGAGGGGCACAGTCCACTCCTGAAACAGAAGCTGCCTCATCCGCTTCAGCGGAGGTTTAGGCGGAAATTGATCCTGTTTCCTCGGCTCCCGCCGAGCTGGGCGTTCCCCAGGTTGGAGATCCACCTTTGGAGGTTCGGCGGAAACGTCGAAGAGACCCCCGCCTTCCGCCAGCCCAAGAGGGGGAACCACAGGCTCCGATCGGCGTAACTTCGCCCGACCGCACGCCATCCCGGATCGGGACCCCTATGGCTTCGCCTGCCGCACAGTCTTCTGGCTCTCCTCCCCGACCTCGCCGCCGCTTACGTCGGTTGGGCGAAACTTCCACCATAGGGGAGTCCTCGCATCAGGCGGCCGCGACTGAAGAAGCGCCGTCCGGCCACCCTACCATCAAGACTACCCTCCGATTCCCATCGGAGGAATATTTACTGTCTGCCGATCGGCCATCGAACCCCGTTCACGAAATAACCCTGACTGGTCCGCTCGCCAAACTCTTTGAGGACGCCCAGATTCAGGTGGCCCTTATGACGCCCAAGCAGCTCGGCGATAATAATATGCAGTAGGCCACTCAGGTAAACCCATCTTCATTCCCGTGTCATGCTATTGTTTGATTCCTGACATTATTATTTCCCTTACAGCGCTGGGCTGAGCAAATTGCCACTAGCCATCGGCTAGCCGAGTTGGAGGGCCTTCTGGAAAAACTCCAAGTGTCGGAAGGTCCCACGGCCGAGCGGGAGAAACAAGCTCTTGAGGCCGAACAGAAGAAGGCTGCCGACCTGGCTGCTGAGGTAGCTCGGCTAGAGGACTTGGTGAAGAAGCGTGACAAAGATGTGAAGCGCGCCGGTAGCCGGAAGAGGCAGGCGATCGCTGACCTGGACAGAATGAAAGTAGATGTCCATGCGCTAAATCAGCGATCTAAGGATCTGGAGGCCCAGCTGAACGCAGAACGGGAGGTCCGTTCGGCTGAATGCACAAAGGCTGAAGCAAACTTGAAGGCCCTCCAAGATTCCTTAACTGCTTCCCGGGCGTTGCTCAAAAAATATAAGGAGGGAGAGCCGAGTCGCCTAGCTGTAGCGCGCCAAGAATACATCCACTCAGAGCGATTTGGTGAAAAGTTTGGTGGCAACGTCTCCTCAACCTTCCTCGAGGCGGTCAAGGTCACCACGGCGTACTTCAAGAAGGGGGGGCATCTTCCTGCTGACCTGAGCATTCCCCCTCCCGAACTGGCGGCCATGATCGACGACATCCCGGACACCTTTTTTAATTTTGAGGATCCGGAGTGATGTGGGTTATTTCAAGCACTTTTTGTACTTCCTCCGCTCGGCGGATGTGAAATTTTTGTACGTGCCGTTCGGCATAATTTTTCTTCTAATGAAACGATGCCCCTTTTCCTGTCTTCCTACTCATTGTCCATAATATTCTTCTGTTTGCTTAACATTAATGCTTGTAAAATTTTCGCCAGTCGTGCTCTTAAGCTTTCTCCCTCACGCGTCCGACCGGCTTGGCTCATTGCATAAAGTGCGAGTGAGCAGACCTACTCGTTCTGCACGTATCCTGCTTGCGTGAAGTCAACAAACGCCGAGTGTCGAAGGACCAACCCCCCTTCGGGCCTGAATGCTTTAATATTTATAGTTTCCGCAATTTCTTACTCCGATATTCGTTCTTCCGCTTGGTATATTTATAGCCGATCGGCGCGGCTCTCGATTTTTAACGACGGTGCTCGTCGGCTTTCCGCTCGGATTATTTATAGACGCCGGCCCGGCTCTCGATTTTTAACGACGGTGCTCGTCGGCGCGGATATTTATAGCCGGTCGGCGCGGCTCTCGATTTTTAACGACGGTGCTCGTCGGCTTTCCGCTCGGATTATTTATAGACGCCGGCCCGTCTCTCGATTTTTAACGACGGTGCTCGTCGGCGCGGATATTTATAGCCGGTCGGCGCGACTTTCGATTTTTAACGACGGTGCTCGTCGGCTTGGATATTTATAGCCGGTCGGCGCGGCTCTCGATTTTTAACGACGGTGCTCGTCGGCTTGGATATTTATAGCCGGTCGGCGCGGCTCTCGATTTTTAATGACGGTGCTCGTCGGCTTGGATATTTATAGCCGGTCGGCGTGGCTCTCGATTTTTAACGACGGGGCTCGTCGGCGCGGATATTTATAGCCGGTCGGCGCGGCTCTCGATTTTTAACGACGGTGCTCGTCGGCTTTCCGCTCGGATTATTTATAGCCGGTCGGCGCGGCTCTCGATTTTTAACGACGGGGCTCGTCGGCGCGGATATTTATAGCCGGTCGGCGCGGCTCCCGATTTTTAACGACGGTGCTCGTCGGCGCGGATATTTATAGCCGGTCGGCGCGGCTCCCGATTTTTAACGACGGTGCTCGTCGGCTTTCCGCTCGGATTATTTATAGACGCCGGCCCGTCTCTCGATTTTTAACGACGGTGCTCGTCGGCTTTCCGCTCGGATTATTTATAGACGCCGGCCCGTCTCTCGATTTTTAACGACGGGGCTCGTCGGCGCGGATATTTATAGCCGGTCGGAGCGGCTCTCCGGTTTAACGTCTGGGCTAGACGGCTTTAGGGCTAACTCCTTACCAGGTCGAGCGACTTTGGCCTTCTGTTTCGCAGAGGATACCCTGTGCTATCATCCTTCTACTTCCTGCATCGCAAGTGCATAGGCGACCGAGGAGCATATACAGTTACATTTAGCGCACCTTTCACCCAGTGTGGAGAACGTATTCCTGGCCGAACGGCTCAGGGTCTGCTTCGTCGAGCATTTTTGCTAAGATAATTTACCGTCGTCCGAACGGTACAGGGCCTTCGACCCACGATAACGTCTCATTTTCGCTCTTTTGACTCTTCATTTCTGCATTTCAAGCATTCAGTCGAAAAATGAAGTACACCGAGTGATTTACAGTGATGCACCTTTCATCCCGCCCGGTAAGGCTGGAGGTGGTTCGCGCTCCACGGTCTATCTAGCTGCCGACCGTCCTTGTCTTCCAAATAATACGCGCCCGAGCGGAGCTTTTCGATGACTTTGAAGGGACCGGCCCATGGAGCTTCAAGCTTGCCGACGTCGCCGACCGGCTTGACTTTCTTCCAGACAAGATCGCCGACCTGGAATGATCTGGGAATGACGCGTCGGTTGTAAGTTTGCTTCATCCGCTGGCGGTATGCCATCAGCCGAACGGCTGCCTTCGCCCTCTCCTCTTCTACCAAGTCCAGCTCCATGTTTCTTCGTTCGGCGTTGTCATCATCGTAGCTCTGGATCCGGATTGAATCAACGCCGACTTCGACTGGAATGACGGCCTCACCGCCATATACCAAATAGAACGGTGTGACTCCTGTCCCTTCTTTTGGCGTCGTTCGGATGGCCCACAGGACGCTCGGCACTTCATCTGGCCAACTTCCCCCCAAATGGTCGAGCCGAGCACGCAGAATACGGAGAATTTCCCTGTTGGCGACTTCAGCCTGACCGTTGCTCTGAGGATAGGCCACAGACGTGAAATGTTGCTCAATGCCGTAGCTCCTGCACCACTCTTCTAACATTTTCCCTGTGAACTGCCGCCCGTTGTCGGACACTAGTCGGCGGGGGATGCCGAACCGACAAATGATGTGTTGCCAGATGAATTTTTTAACCATTTGTTCAGTAATCTTTGCGAGCGGCTCGGCCTCCACCCACTTGGAGAAGTAGTCTACCGCCACTAGTAAGAATTTCCTCTGCCCGGTCGCCATCGGAAATGGACCCACAATATCCATTCCCCATTGATCAAACGGACATGAGATGGTTGATGCCTTCATCTCCTCTGCCGGTCGGTGGATGAAGTTATGATACTTCTGGCATGAAAGGCATGTAGATACTGTCCGAGCGGCATCTGTTTGTAAGGTTGGCCAAAAGTATCCGGCCAAGAGGATCTTCTTGGCCAACGAGCGCCCGCCCGGATGTCCCCCGCATGATCCTTGATGTACTTCCTGGAGGATGTAAGCTGAGTCTTCCGAGCTTACACATTTCAGCAAAGGACGCGAAAAAGCTTTCTTGTAAAGCTGATCTCCGATGAGTGTAAACCCACCGGCTCTTCTTCTGAGGAGCCGGGCTGCATATTCCTCAGATGGTGTGGTGCCCGAACGGAGGAATTATATAATAGGTGTCCTCCAGTCACTTGGAAACGTGAGGCCTTGCATCCGGTCGACATGTGCTACCAGCAGTATTTTTTCAATTGGTTGCTGAAGGGCGACTGGCGTTATCGAGCTCGCGAGCTTGGCTAACTCATCGGCCGCCTGGTTCTCCGTTCGGGGAATCTTCTGAATAAGCACCTCTCGGAAAGCAGCTTTGAGTTTTTCAAAGGCCTCAGCGTAGAGTTTGAGCCGAACACAGTTGATTTCAAAGGTGCCGGAGAGCTGCTGAGCGACCAACTGTGAATCCGAATAAAGTGTCACCCGACCGGCTCCCACATGCCGTGCTGCCTGCAGTCCGGCTATAAGGGCCTCATACTCTGCCTCATTGTTAGTAGCTTTGTAATCCAGTCGGACGGATAGGTGCATCTTTTCTTCCTGAGGTGAGAGTAGTACTATTCCGATCCCACTTCCGAGCCGAGTGGAGGATCCATCCACATATATTCTCCACATAGCTTCCGGCTCAGGCCTTTGCACTTCGGTCACAAAATCAGCCAAGGATTGGGCTTTAATCGCCGAGCGGGTCTGATATTGGATGTCAAACTCGCTTAATTCTGTCGTCCACTTGATGAGCCGTCCGGACGCTTCCGGATTCAACAGCACTCTTCCGAGTGGACTGTTCGTCCGGACAATGATGGTGTGAGCCAAGAAATATGGTCGAAGGCGACGAGCGGCTAGAACCAAAGCAAAGGCCAACTTCTCGAGCCCGGTGTAACGAGACTCAGCATCTTTTAAAATGTGGCTCAGAAAATACACCGGCTGCTCTTCGCCGTTCGCCCTCACAAGTGCTGAGCCTACAGCATGCTCAGTTGACGATAGATACATATAAAGTGACTCACCCCCGCTCGGCTTGGCCAGCACAGGCAGAGAATTTAGATATGTTTTCAACTCTTCAAATGCTCGGTCACACTCTTCATCCCACTGGAACTTAGTAGCCTTGCGCAGGATCTTGAAGAATGGCAGGCTCCGGTCGGCGGTTTTGGAGATGAATCTGGACAATGCAGTTATCCGACCGGTCAACCGTTGTACCTCCCTTGTGTTTCTAGGAGGAAGCATGTTTTGCAGAGCTTTCACCTTGCTGGGGTTGGCTTCAATTCCCCGCTCGGTCACTATATATCCCAAGAAATGCCCTCCTTTGGCTCGAACAGGCACTTGGGGATTCATCTGCGCAGCGTTCGGAAGGTTTCTTCCATGTCCTTGCAGAGATCTACCGCTCGGACAGATTTAATAAGAATATCGTCTACAACTTCCAGATTCCGCCCGATCCGCTCCCTAATACTTTGTTCATCAAGCGTTGATAGGTGGCCCCGGATTCTTCAATCCGAACGGCATCACTTTGTAGCAATAAGTGCCGTCGGCCGCCTTTTCTTGATCTTCCCGGGCGGGCGGCACTTGATGATATCCTTGGTAGGCGTCAAGCATGCAGATTAATTCGCAGCCGGCTGATCTATCCGGGGCAGAGGATAAAATCCTTGGGACATGCTTTGTTCAAGTCCCAAAGTCGATGCAAACTCTCCACTTGCCGCCGGCTTGAGACCAATACTCTACGCTGGCGCACCTCGCGTCGTGGCGGCCTTGAAGTTTTTCTACTTCCCGGATGATGGCATTCTCGCCGCACCGAAATCTCTTTTCTCGCTTTATCCGTCCGTCGGACATGTAACTCATGCGCTATGCTCGCAAAATTTCGGCAACCATGTGTATCGAAGACATAGTGATTTCGTTGGAGGCATTGGATCAGCTTCTCCTTCTGTTCTTCCTCCGGATCCGAGGCGATAAAAGTCGTGGCCTCCGATCGGGTTGGATGGATCTGAACTTCCTCCTTTTCATCATAAATTAAAGCAGGAGGTTTCTCGGTTATGACGTGTACCTCGATTCGGGCGCCTTCAGAAGCTTCTGCTCGAATCATCTCTATATAGCACCGCCGAGATGCTAGCTGATCTCCGTGCACTTCTCCTACTTGGTCCTCCACCGAACTTTATCTTTTGGTGGAAGGTTGAGACAACCGCTCGAGCGCCGGCCGTCCCAAAATGACGTTAGGATGACGGAGAGTCGACCACCACGAAGTTTATTGTTCTGGTCCTCCGAGCGGCTCTTCTCCCAATGAGGTGGCTAGCCGGATCTCGACAATACTTTATTGTTCGTAAACCCGTAGAGCGGGTCGTCAAGCGGCTCGGCTCGATCAATTTGCAACCGATCGACCTTCTTGAATATGATGTTGACCGAGCTCCGTGTCAACAAATATGCGATGAATGGTGTAATTTGCTATTACCGCTTTAATGAGCAGCGCGTCGTCATGGGGCACTTCTACTCCTTCTAAATCTCCGGGCCCGAAAGTAATTTCCGGTCCACTTGCCCGCTCTTGGCTACAGCCGACCGCGTGGATCTGCAGCTGCCGAACGCCCGCCTTTCTGGCTCGGTTGGAGTCTCCTCCGGTCGGCCCTCCAGCAATAACGCTGATCTCGCCCCGGGAAGTATTGCTCCTGTTTTCCTCCTCCCGAGCGGACGGTCGGGACCGTTCTCTGGACGCTCGGCGATTCTCCCGTCTTGGGGATCGGTGCCGATCGGGCGTCTGGTGATGTCGCCTCTCGGTGCGGGTCCGGTCAGCTTCATAGGTCCTTTGTCTTCTGTCGATGGGAGGAGACCGTTGTTCGGCTCTCCTGTGAATGGGATTAGTCACGAAGGGAAGACTTCGACAATCCCTCGTGTTGTGCGTATCCGACTGGTGGAAGGAGCAGAACAGAGGGGTCCACTTCTTCTTCGGTTTGGGCCGAGCGGCAGCCACCTCTTGTACATGCGATCTGGCGTGGGGGGATCGAATTGCTTCGGCCCTCGGTCCTCTAGGTGGCTGCTGAGCGGCGTGCTGTTTCCGCTCGGCCTGAACGGGTGCACGCTCGGCTAGAGTTTCCTTTTTCCGAGCGGCTTGCGCTTCTTCCACGTTTATGTATTCGTTGGCCCGATGCAACATGTGATCATAATCTCGGGGCGGCTTTCGGATGAGTGACCGGAAGAAGTCACCATCTACCAGGCCTTGTGTGAAGGCGTTCATCATCGTCTCCGATGTGGCCGTTGGGATGTCCATTGCCACTTGGTTGAATCGTTGGATGTAAGCCCGAAGCGATTCCTTTGGATCTTGCTTGATGGCGAACAGGCTGACACTTGTCTTCTGATAACGCCGACTGCTAGCAAAGTGGTGGAGGAAGGCCGTTCGGAAATCCTTGAAGCTTGTGATAGATCCGTTCGGCAACCTCCGGAACCACCGTTGAGCCGATCCCGAGAGTGTGGTAAGAAAGACGCGGCATTTCACTCCATCGGTGTATTGATGGAGCGTGGCCGTGTTATCAAACTTACCCAGATGATCATCCGGGTCCGTTGTTCCGTTGTACTCGCCGATCGTCGGAGGCACGTAGTGCTTGGGCAGAGGGTCTCGTAGAATAGCCTCCGAAAATTGGCGGTTGGCCCGCTCGGGAGATGAGTCCGCCCGGGGAGCCTTACCTTTTCTGTCATCCCGCCTTGGTATTTCGTCCGAAGAAGAACCTCTATCTCTTCGAGCTGGTGCGGCTTCAGGGGTGCGAAATAAGGCCCGGTGAAATGCGACGGTAGCTGGAGGTGCTTCCGCTCGGCCACCAGACGCAGATGTCGCTTGTTGCTCCTGTCGTTCGACCGCTGCTTTCTGTTTTTGTTCAACAAGTTTGGCGGCCCTTATCTCGACCAGAGCGTCGAGCTCTTCCCTCGAAAGTGTCACCGTGTTTTGTCGTCCAGCCTCGTCCATTGTTACCGATCGGATGCAGGAGTGTTCCCACAGACGGCGCCAATTTGATCCTGTCCGAACCGGGAATCAGTGGACGCTGGGCACGTGGCGCTTCCTGCTAGATCCTCGAATGCTCCGGTGAACCTGCAACGAAACCGAGCCGGGAGGGGTGTCCCGGCGACGGCCCTCCGACGCTCAAGTCAGGCGAGGAATAACAAAAAGGTGGCTTCAAGATGAAGATTTTTCATACCTCCAGTGGAGAAATGGAAGCCTTATATAGATCTCTCAAAGAAGCCTGGGCGTGCCAATCAAAACAACCACCTGCCTTTGACCATGCCCAGGTATGGGTCTGTCAGAAGGGCCATGTCTAAATATGGATCTGTCAGGGAGACGTCCATGAGACCATACTGTTACTGTATCAGCCTCTCCATGATGTGACGGCAAGATCGTGCGATCTTGTGTACGACCTAATCATTAGACATGCTTCGGCTGATATCTCATATCTTGAGCCGAGCGCATAGACCGCTCGGCCCCCTTTATACCCTCGCCCCTATTTTGGCCGAACGGACAACCCCCTCGGCCCTTGGCCCCTGCCGATCGGACTCCCGCTCGGCCCTTCGGTCTTCCTGCCTGGGCGTCGGAAACATGAGCCCATGGATGGGTTTATCTATAGCTCCGTTCGGACCTACCCATCCGCTCGGCTCGGCCATCCACCGCACAGCCTTTCATCGGTCCTCAGGCTGAGACCCTTCAGGAAGTGGGTCCCCCCCTTCTTACTGCCGGATCAAGCGCATAATAGCCTCTTATTTTTCTTTAAAAATGGTATAAATTCTTCAATTTAGTTTGAACACAAAACTTTAATTTTGTCTTGAATAATTCTTTATTTGTTTTAAACCTTTTGGTCCTAATAAAAGCAAAGTGTGTGTGTATATATAAATATATATATATAAAGAATAGTTTTCTCTTGAAATGGATAAAACAAGAACCAAAGGAATTGATAAATATTAGTCAAAACGAAGTATATATATTTTTATTAAATTAAAATGAACCAATATATTTTTTTTGTCAAATTGTCCTATAACATTGTCATCATGCTTAAAAGATATCAATTGTATCAATTTGAATGATTAAAAGAGGATCAAGCCCCACAATAAGTTGCAAAACAGTAAATTTCAAACTAAATGATTAATTTCTTTTTTTATTACTGTCTTTATTTTTTGATTCCTTATTTTTAATAAACTATAAATTGTTGATATAAACGATACTTTAAATTAAATTTGCAATACCTAACGATACTTTAAAATGATTCTTTCTCCAAATATTATGATATATACAATATATAGATTATACTATTATACATCTAAAACATTAGAATTTAGTCATATTTTTATTGTTACTTATCATGTCCTATGTCATGAATAGGAAATACTTGTTCCTAGTTCATAGAATATTGTCATACTAGTAATTAAGTTCCATCCTCACTTATATACTGATCATGGTTAAAATTAATAATTACCTATTATTTATCTCCTTTGATCTAATATAAGGAGAGATTATGAGCAGCGCATGAGATGAGCTTTATCATGCCACGATGAATATAAAATTCTAGTAGCTAACAAATTCAAAAAAGGTAACCTAAATGATTGGATAACTTTCCAAATTGAATTCGTTTGTAAAAATTAATTAGATAAACATGTCGAATCATATTAGTCAATCTTAATGCTATATATATAAACGAAAAAAATTGTATGAAAGTTACAAGCACTAGACTAGACGTCTATAAAACAGTAGATATGAATTTGAACTTTGAGAAATATCTCTCAATATAAGGTATCTCATATTCGAAACGAAATCAGTTTTGAGTTTTCCATACAAAAAATATTATACAAGTTGCCGCTAAATAGTGAGCCTTTGTAAACCGGCCTTTCCCTCAGAATTGCCTTCGGAAAATTCTAAATAAACTTTCCTCGGTGTAGTTGGCTGGCTGGATGCCCAGCCACTTCCGAACCTTATCCCAAAATTGTCTTATGATGGGGCAATAGAAAAAAAATATGATTATTTGATTATGCAACTTGTTGGCATAGGGAGCACTACTTGTGAGGTTCGAACGTCAATCTATCCACTGTCTGCAATCACCGGTGAGCAAGCATCTAACAACAAAATTGATGCTTGGGCAGCATGCTGGCTTTCTATACAATTGGCACCCACGAGACAACCGCTACTCGTGGCTGGAAAAATAAGTAGGCATTAGTTGTGCCATTCTTCTCTACTGCAAACCATTCCAAAAGCTTCATATTGGCCTCCCCATAGCCTCCTTCTCGCTGCATAATTTGATCATGAATGTAGAACAACTTCTTCATCAAACGGGAGACCGACGTTTTGCATTGCCACTGCCAAAAATTTGCACCTCTAAGGTAATGGCGATGCACCCAACGAACCCAAAACAAATCCTTCTTGATTTGGATATTCCATAATGTCTGGCATAATAAAGCATTACTCCATGCATGTAAGTCCTGAATGTCATAGTCTCCTTCATCTTGGGATAAACAAATAGTCGCCCAAGAGATAAGTGGATGGTTGGTGGACCAAAAAAAAAAAAGATAGTAAATTTCGTAGATCTTGTCAATCACCCCACTTGGAATGGAGAGAATAGATAATCAATATCATTCAATTCCTTGTAGCACCGATCGTACTACCTCTAAGCGCCCCACATAAGATAAAGTATGTTTCAACTAAGAGATAATTTTCTTATTCATTGCATCAAGAAGGGATCCATAATTTGTAATCTGAAGCTTCCCCATAGCTAAAGGAACACCAAGTACCTAAAGGGGAAGGTACGTTGTTGAAAATCCATAATTTGTAGAAGCTCACCCTTTGTCCATTTATCGACACCCACCATGTACATATTGAACTTCAATGGGATAACTTGAAGCCCCATTTTATGTTGCCTTTTTGTGTTGCGGAAACCCCGAATCTCCCATGCCACCGGATCCGTGTGAAGTTTATAAACAAAATTTCATGTACGAGTTTACTAAAGCCTAGATCTACACTAGATCTACAAAGAAAAGAAATTACCCTTGATGCGAAGCCCTTCGCGTATCCTGCTCGTCCAAAGGTTCGCCGGATCTCGAGATCGTCAAGTGTATGATCTGTTAGAGTGTATACTAAAAGCCTAGCTTTTGGTATAAACATTTATCTAGAAATAAGAATCACATTGGTCAAATATCTACATTTATGATAAATGTAGTTGTTCAATTAATTTATATTGTAGATAACATGGTGTGTGGTGTCACACACAGAGGATCATGTTATCAGTACCTTATAAATTATAAACAGTAGCTCACGACCATAATGGAAAGGAACAAACCATTGGAAGGTCGTAGTGTAATTAGGTATTAGTTTATCTTAACTATATAATTACACTAGTACACTTAGAGTGTATTGAGTAGGACCATTAGAGGTCGTTTCTTTTATACTGACTTTATAAAGAAACAAAGACCTCAGTTATTATGGAAGTGTGTGCTCTTAATCCTAATATAATAACGAGCACATATATTTGATATTTATTTCTTTAATTTATCAATGGGTGAGATTTAGTTCGATGAATCAATAAGCCCGATAAGTTGGGAAATGATATCACTTATAGTGTGTGTTGTTGATTATAGAAGGAAACTATGTCCTAGTGATCTAGGTTGAGAATGTCCCCAAGAGGAGCTCATAAGGATTGTCATGTTAAACCCTGCAGGTGGACTTAGTCCGACATGACGATGAAGTTGAGTGGTACTACTCTTGGAGCTAGATATTAATTAAGTGAGTTGTCGATAACTTACTTAATTAGTGGACATTTGTTATCTTAAACACAGGGAGACTAACACACTCATAATAAGAAGGAGCCCAAAATGTAATTTGGGATTGGTGCGGTAGTTCAATAATAGTTCTTTAGTGGAATGAATTATTATTGATGAACTTAAGTTGTGTGTTCGGGGCGAACACGGGATGCTTAATTTCATCGGGAGACCAAAACCAATTCCTCCTCTCGGTCCCTATCGTAGCTTCTAGTATATAGAGATTTATACCCACCGCATACCCACCTTCTTACCCATCCAATGGGGCCGGCCAAGCTAGCTTGGAACCCAAGCTAGGGCCGGCCAAGACCAAGTGGATGAGCCATGTAGGTGGCCGGCCAAAGCTTGGGTCCCAAGCTTAGGTGGCTGGCCACTAGAATATTAAAAAGGATTTTTATTAAAATTATTTCTTATGTGGATATCATGATTTTAAAAGAGAGTTTAAAAATTAAAAATTTCCTTTTATAGCTTTCTACAAAAGATTAAGAGAAGAGATTAATCTCTTTCCTTATTTGTAGTTTAAAAGGATGGTTTTAATTTTTGGTAAAAACTTTCCTTATTTGTAAATCATCTACATGTTTAAAAGAGAGTTTAAAATTTGAAATCTTTCCTTATTTGTTGATTAAAGGAGGATTTTAAATTTTAAGAAAACTTTCCTTTTTAATCATGTTCATGATTTAAAAGAGAGTTTAAAATTAAATATTCTCTTTTATAAGTTTCTACAAAAGATTAAGAAAAGATTTGATATCTTTCCTTATTTGTAGATTAAAAGAGATTTTAATTTTTAGAGATAACTTTCTTTTTATCCACATGTTTAAAAGAAAGATTTTAATTTATTAAATTTTCTTTTTATAAACCAATCATGAAAGGATAAAATTATTGGAGAAATTTTTATAAATTTCTGGAAACAAATTAGGAAGTTTTAATTCTTGTTTAATTAAAACTCTCCTTGATTTGAGGAAATAAGTGGCCGGCCATGTTTAAGTGAGAAGAAAAATTATTTTAATTAAAATAAAATTTTCCTTTTCATGACAAAAGAATTAAGGAAGTTTTTAATTAAATTTCCTTATTTGCCAAGACCAAGGATTATAAAAGAGAGGGTAGAGAAGGCTTCATGGTGAACAATCTCTATTATTTTCTCCCTCTTTTCTTCCTTGGTGTGGCCGGCCTCCTTCCTTTCTCTTCTCTCCATCTTGTGGCCGGACCTCTCTTCCTCATTGAAGATCAAGTGGTGGCCGGATTTTAGCTTGGAGAAGGAGAGAAAGCTTACATCCCTTGGAGCTTGATTGGTGGAAAAAGATCTTCATCTCTTGGAAGCATAGTGCTTGGCCGAAACTTGAAGAAAGGAGAAGAAGGTGCTTTGGTGGTTTCTCATCTCGGAAGATCGTTGCCCACACAACGTCCGAGGTTAGAAGAGGAATACGGTAGAAGATCAAGAGGTCTTTCTAAAAGGTATAACTAGTAATTTTTCTTTCCGCATCATACTAGTTATTTTTGGAAATAATACCAAATACAAGAGGCATGCGATTCTAGTATTTCGAATATGTTTTTCGATGTTGTGTTCTTTTGTTTTCTTTTTCTTTGTGATTTGATTGTTCTTTTCGGTTAACCTAAAGTTATTTTAGGAAATTAAATATTAGCTTTCCATAAAAGGTTTTGTCTAGTCGGTGGTGGTTGCTCCCATATCCAAGAAGGTCATGTGCCTCGCCACGTCAGTACTGGGAACCAATTATGGAAATTAATATTTAATGGAATTAATAACTTAAGGTGATTTGGGTTGAACGTGTTAAGTTCCGCAGGAGACCCAAGTCAAAACCTAAAAGAACGAATAGATTAAGTTTTGGATCAAACGTGTTAAGTTCCGCAGGCGATCCAAAATTTAATTTAAAAGAACACATGGTAGCTAGGAAAAGGTTCAGACCTTTGTACAAAATTTTTGTACAGTGGAACCTCTAGGCTTTCCGAGTAGCAACCAACAATTGGTATCAGAGCTAGGGTTTTGCCTCTGTGTATTTGGTATTAGTTTAATTATGCACATGTCATACATAATTTAGGCAGGTTAATAGTAGGATGTGCTAACTTTGTGGATGCAGGATCCAACTATTATGGCTTATAGTTATTATGTGTGTGATTGGACCCTTGGACATGTCAAGGGCATTTTATTGTGTGTGCATGATTGTATTATAAAATACAGCAGGAGTTGTATTTAGTTTTATTAGGATTTTATTTTTGATCTAGATACATGTACATTCCTTTTATGGAATATAGGATCAAAAATGTAAAATTCTATTTATGTCGCGGATCTAATCTTGCAAAGCGTGGAACCTTTTGAGGACCAGAGGCGCAGCGGAACTAGGAGCAAGATGGATGCGACAGCTAGACCCGGTAGCGGTGGCCAAATATGGCAGTAGCTTGGGATGACAACACACGGAGGACAACTAGAGATAAAAGCCATAATAGTTGAAAATTAGATTTTCTATTTATTGCTTTTATATTGTGCTGTGTGTGTATGTTGGTTTACATATTTAGTAGGCTAGCATAGTTAAAATTCCTCATTTATAAATAACTAAGTGGGAGAGGGATTTTTAAGTAAATCTCATGGTCTCCATTACTGGTTTGTAAGTGATGCAAACAAGCTTGCGCGTTGGCTCTGAGTGCCTTCCTCCATAACGGATGAGCTTGTTTGTGGATCACTAGAACAGACTTCTATTTTTGGATGACTATAGGAAGTTAATTAAGAGCGTGTGATCTTCCCCAACGGAAGGGGCATAATCTTATTAATGGACTTAGTGTCAAGTAATGGTATACACTTAGACACATCTAATAGTATCCTCCCCATCGGAGTCACTGTTATTATTTGTGTGACCAAATGAAACCAACTATTAATTTGTCATAAAACTAGGTTGACAAGAAAATAAAATTAAAGGGTTAAAACCCCTCTTACAAATGATTGATTTTGTATACGTCCACACTAACGTGGCATACAAAATTAACAGTGTTTGAGATAATTTTATTTGTCATAAAGATACGTTGACAAGATAGTTAATGGGTAAAACCCTCCTTTTACAAATGTTGAATTTGTATACGTCCACACTAACGTGGCATGCAAAATTCACGGTGTTTGAGGTGTTGGTAAATTTAAATAATATTGTTTGAGGAATCAATGTTATTTTAAATTCAAAGAGTTTTGACCAAATATTTGATCAAAGACAGATCAACTATTAATTTTATTTGTCATAAAGTAAAGTTGACGAGATAATAAAATTAATGAATAAAATCTCCTCTTCGATTTTGTATACACAAAATTCATGGAGATTTTAAGGAGTTGATCTTGACCAAATATTTTTGTGATTCTTAGGATGTTTGTCAATCCCTAGTAGTCATACTATAGAAAAAGACTTAGTAGTCCCAATTGTAAAGATTGGAAATAGGACTTGGACATTAAGGTAGACTGTCTTCTTAGAACTAAGAACAATTTAGGTGTATTTAATTCATTAGTTGAAACATGTCTAGTGGTGTTATCTATCAGAACCTGGAGTGTAGATACAAGATGCCATTAATCATGTCTGCAATTCATTGCAGGGTTCCAGGAAACCCGACAACTAAATGAAAGGTAAATCACCGTCCACATGAGCACTACTGTAAAAGTGGTAGCTGTTGCAGTGGGAGATGTTTATCCTTTGATAAGAATAAAACATGGATTTTAAGTAATTGTCTTTACGTACCAAGTTTAGAAAGAACCTGATTTCAGTTTCTAAACTATTATAGATATTATGTCTATTTTGATAACAAAGTTGTTATCAAGAAAAATAGGAAAGTTATCTATTCTGGTATGATGGTTGACAATTTATAATCCAATAAACTCCCACGATGCAAAAAATGGAAATTAGTAACACATCTTCTAATTTTAAGAGAAAGCAACCTTCGGAATTGAACCAATTATATCTTTGGCATCTAAAGCTAGGTTATACTTGAGTAGGATTCATTGGTAGCTGATGAACTTTTGGGTTCATTGGTAGTGGAAATCTTTCCAACCTACGAGTCTTATTTGGAAGGAAAATAACCAGAAGCTTTTAAGTCCAAGGGGTATGGAGTCAAAGATATGTTGAAAATGGTTCATTTGTGTGATCCTATGACTATCCAGACAAGAGGTAGTATTGAATATTTTGTCCATTTAATAGACAACTATTCAAGATACAAATAAATTTACTTAATGTACTGCAAGACTAAGTACTTTGATTAGTTCAAAGAGTACAAGGTTGATGCGGAGAAATGTTAAAGTAAAAAGTCACTATGGAAGATCGTAGTGGCAAGTACCTCTTGAGAGATTTTAGGAGTCACTTATCAGAAGTTGGATTTCAATCCCAACTAACTGCACACCCCAACAGAATGGTGTAGTAGAAAGAAGGTAAAGGACTCTTATGGCATAATTAGATAGATGATAAGTCATTCAGAAAATTACCAAATTTGTTTTAAGGATAAACTCTGAAAACGAAAGTGAACATAGTACCTTCCACGTTAGAACTTTCTACAGAATAGCTGAATAGGTGAAAACCTATTTTGAAGCATATTCGAATTCGGGTAATCCAGGACATATGTTAAAGAGAGACAATGATAAGTTGGATAGGAGTTCACTTGTTTGTTATCCTAGATAAACAAAAGTAGGTTTATAGTCTTAAAAATCAGAAGGTCATTGTTGGCATCAATGACTGATTTTTAGAAAAGGACTATATAATGAACCACGTGCTCATAAGTAAATTTGTTCTTAAGGAAATAATAAAGGACATGTTTAACCTAGTACCAACTGTACAAGATGAGATACCACAAGAAAACTGCAACACGTATCACAAATGATACACAATTGCATAAAGTGTCTTGTCACAGTGGGAGGGTAAATAGGTTCATGTTTTGGGAGAGTTTTTGGACTCGATCCCTGAAGGACATAAACCTGATCTCCGGACATATGACGAAGCACTCCAAGATAAATATGCAGCATCTTGGTAAAGAGTAATGAATAATAAAATTAGAATATATGTATTTTAATAAAATCTGGAAGCTTATAGAACCACCAAGTGGTGTAAAAGCCTTTGGGTGTAAAAGGTCTATAATAGGAAAAGAGGGATAGACAGGAAGGTTGAAACCTTCAAAGCAAGGCCTGATGAAAAAGGAAACTTTTTTCACTGGTAGCCATGCTTAAGTCTATCCGGATTCTTTTATCTATTTGGCAAGTGGATGTCAAGACAGCATTCCTTAATGGAAGTCTTGAAGAAAGCATCCATATAAAGCAACCAGAAGGGTTCATTGCAAAGGGCTGAGAGCATCTTGTGTAAAGCTCAATCAGTCTATGGACTGAGGCAAAGCTTCAAGGTCTTGGAACATCCGGTTTATCAAAGTAATTCAGACCTATGGATTTATTTAGTAACCGGATAAGTCTTGTGTATACAAAAGGTGTGATGGAAGCGTGGTGGTATTTCTTGTACTATACGTAGATAACATTTTTGGTAGTTGGAAACAATATCAAAATGTTGTCAGAAGTAAGGGTATGGTTGTCCAAACAATTAGATATAAAGGACTTGGGAGAATGTATATATTCTTGAGATCAAAGTAATAAGGGATCGCAAGAAAAGAATATTTTACTTATCCCAAGCTTCATACATCGGAAAAATCCTTGCTCATTTTAAAGCATGCAAAACTCCAAGAAAGTTTTCTTACCTTTTCAGGATGGAGTAACTTTATCTAAAGATATGTCTCTGTATACATTAAAGGAGATAAAGGAAATAAAGGCAGTTCTTTATGCTTCGGCTGTCGGAAGCCTAATGAATGCTATGCACGAGATAAGAAATCTGTTTTGCCAAGGGCATAGTTGGCAGATATCAAAGTAACTCTGGACAAGGACAGTGGACTGCAGTAAAGCATATATTGAAGTACCTTAGATGCACTAGAGATTATATGCTAGTTTACAAGGCAGTTATTTTGGTCCTTGTGGGTTGCATGGATTTTGACTTCCAATCGGATATGGACAATAATAAGTCAACCTCGGGGTTTTGTGTTTACTTTAGGAGGTAAAGTCATAACTATGGAAGAGTGATAAGCATAGGTGTTTTTCTGGACTCCACCATAGAAGTTTAGTATATGGCAAGCCTCTGAGGTAGCCATAAAAGCTGAATGACTCAATAACCTCAAGATAGACTTAGATATGATTTCTGGTTTGTCCAAAGATTATTACAATTTATTGTAATAATATTGGTGCAGTAGCAAACTCGAAGAAACCATAAGTCTATAAGGCAAGTAAACACAATAGAGCGCAAGTAGCACCCAATACGAGAAATCGTATAAACGAGGAGAAGTTGTTGCTGCCTAGATTACATTAGATGATGACCTATAGATCTTTTCACTAAGGTCCTTAAGGCGAGAGCTTTTGATGGACATGTTGAAGGGTTGGAAATCAGATGTATGGCAGCAGATATGGCAGCTTAGTCTTTTAGTATAAGTGGGAGATTGTTAGAGTGTATACTAAAAGCCTAGCTTTTGGTATAAACATTTATCTAGAAATAAGAATCACATTGGTCAAATATCTACATTTATGATAAATGTAGTTGTTCAATTAATTTATATTGTAGATAACATGGTGTGTGGTGTCACACACAGAGGATCATGTTATCAGTACCTTATAAATTATAAACAGTAGCTCACGACCATAATGGAAAGGAACAAACCATTGGAAGGTCGTAGTGTAATTAGGTATTAGTTTATCTTAACTATATAATTACACTAGTACACTTAGAGTGTATTGAGTAGGACCATTAGAGGTCGTTTCTTTTATACTGACTTTATAAAGAAACAAAGACCTCAGTTATTATGGAAGTGTGTGCTCTTAATCCTAATATAATAACGAGCACATATATTTGATATTTATTTCTTTAATTTATCAATGGGTGAGATTTAGTTCGATGAATCAATAAGCCCGATAAGTTGGGAAATGATATCACTTATAGTGTGTGTTGTTGATTATAGAAGGAAACTGTGTCCTAGTGATCTAGGTTGAGAATGTCCCCAAGAGGAGCTCATAAGGATTGTCATGTTAAATCCTGCAGGTGGACTTAGTCCGACATGACGATGAAGTTGAGTGGTACTACTCTTGGAGCTAGATATTAATTAAGTGAGTTGTCAGTAACTTACTTAATTAGTGGACATTTGTTATCTTAAACACAGGGAGACTAACACACTCATAATAAGAAGGAGCCCAAAATGTAATTTGGGATTGGTGCGGTAGTTCAATAATAGTTCTTTAGTGGAATGAATTATTATTGATGAACTTAAGTTGTGTGTTCGGGGCGAACACGGGATGCTTAATTTCATCGGGAGACCAAAACCAATTCCTCCTCTCGGTCCCTATCGTAGCTTCTAGTATATAGAGATTTATACCCACCGCATACCCACCTTCTTACCCATCCAATGGGGCCGGCCAAGCTAGCTTGGAACCCAAGCTAGGGCCGGCCGAGTCCAAGTGGATGAGCCATGTAGGTGGCCGGCCAAAGCTTAGGTCCCAAGCTTAGGTGGTCGGCCACTAGAATATTAAAAAGGATTTTTATTAAAATTATTTCTTATGTGGATATCATGATTTTAAAAGAGAGTTTAAAAATTAAAAATTTCTTTTTATAGCTTTCTACAAAAGATTAAGAGAAGAGATTAATCTCTTTCCTTATTTGTAGTTTAAAAGGATGGTTTTAATTTTTGGTAAAAACTTTCCTTATTTGTAAATCATCTACATGTTTAAAAGAGAGTTTAAAATTTGAAATCTTTCCTTATTTGTTGATTAAAGGAGGATTTTAAATTTTAAGAAAACTTTCCTTTTTAATCATGTTCATGATTTAAAAGAGAGTTTAAAATTAAATATTCTCTTTTATAAGTTTCTACAAAAGATTAAGAAAAGATTTGATATCTTTCCTTATTTGTAGATTAAAAGAGATTTTAATTTTTAGAGATAACTTTCTTTTTATCCACATGTTTAAAAGAAATATTTTAATTTATTAAATTTCCTTTTTATAAACCAATCATGAAGGGATAAAATTATTGGAGAAATTTTTATAAATTTCTGGAAACAAATTAGGAAGTTTTAATTCTTGTTTAATTAAAACTCTCCTTGATTTGAGGAAATAAGTGGCCGGCCATGTTTAAGTGAGAAGAAAAATTATTTTAATTAAAATAAATTTTTTCTTTTCATGACAAAAGAATTAAGGAAGTTTTTAATTAAATTTTCTTATTTGCCAAGACCAAGGATTATAAAAGAGGGGGTAGAGAAGGCTTCATGGTGAACAACCTCTATTATTTTCTCCCTCTTTTCTTCCTTGGTGTGGCCGGCCTCCTTCCTTTCTCTTCTCTCCATCTTGTGGCCGGACCTCTCTTCCTCATTGAAGATCAAGTGGTGGCCGGATTTTAGCTTGGAGAAGGAGAGAAAGCTTACATCCCTTGGAGCTTGATTGGTGGAAAAAGATCTTCATCTCTTGGAAGCATAGTGCTTGGCCGAAACTTGAAGAAAGGAGAAGAAGGTGCTTTGGTGGTTTCTCATCTCTGAAGATCGTTGCCCACACAACGTCCGAGGTTAGAAGAGGAATACGGTAGAAGATCAAGAGGTCTTTCTAAAAGGTATAACTAGTAATTTTTCTTTCCGCATCATACTAGTTATTTTTGGAAATAATACCAAATACAAGAGGCATGCGATTCTAGTATTTCGAATATGTTTTTCGATGTTGTGTTCTTTTGTTTTCTTTTTCTTTGTGATTTGATTGTTCTTTTCGGTTAACCTAAAGTTATTTTAGGAAATTAAATATTAGCTTTCCATAAAAGGTTTTGTCTAGTCGGTGGTGGTTGCTCCCATATCCAAGAAGGCCATATGCCTCGCCACGTCAGTACTGGGAACCAATTATGGAAATTAATATTTAATGGAATTAATAACTTAAGGTGATTTGGGTTGAACGTGTTAAGTTCCGCAGGAGACCCAAGTCAAAACCTAAAAGAACGAATAGATTAAGTTTTGGATCAAACGTGTTAAGTTCCGCAGGCGATCCAAAATTTAATTTAAAAGAGCACATGGTAGCTAGGAAAAGGTTCAGACCTTTGTACAAAATTTTTGTACAGTGGAACCTCTAGGCTTTCCGAGTAGCAACCAACATGATCCTCTATGCGTATCCACATGAACAAACTAGGTGGAGAAGACCAAACAAAGGTGTGCTAGCACCTTAGGTGGTTCGGCCAAGGAGGAGGAGAGGGAGAGCAAGAAGATGAGATGAGGAAGAAGAAGGAATGAATTGGCTTGAATGAAAATTAACTCATCATTCCACCATAAGTGGCCGGCCACAATTGTAACCCCCATTCCATTTAATGTGGCCGGCCATTAAAGAGGGGATTTGTAACCTCCATGAGGTGGCACACACATGTGCTAACTATGATGATGTGGCATATCATCATTAGTCCTCCTAATGCCAACTCACAAATGAGGTGGCAAATAGTCAAATCAAACTTGACTTTTCATCTTCCTCTCAAGTCAAGTCAAACTTGACATTATAACTCCCATGGTTGATCAAATCCAACCATTTGATTCAAGCCAATTTAATATAATGAATCTAATTCATTTAATTAAATTGATTCAATGAGTCATAATCTAAATTAGACTCATTGAACACATGAATCAAATTGAGTCCAACTCAATTAGTTCAATTAGGATTACTCTTAATCCAATTTGATTCATCACATGAATCTAATCCTCTTTGTTCATCATATGATCCTAATCTCCATCTAATTGTCCTTTGTGTGTGACCCTATAGGTTCTTATAACGTTGGCAATGCTCCTAAACTCATTTAGAAGCATAAGTAATGAGCGGTATCTAGCAACACATCATTACTACCCAAGTCATAAGAATGTTGAGATCCAACATCACATTGTGACTACTAAGTGTGACTCCTTACAATATATGACATTGTCCTTTTATCCTAGACATCTAGGTTAATCAATGTGAGGCATAGACCATGTCATCCTCTAATCAATCTAAATCTTAAACTCCAAGTAGACTCACTCAATCAAATGAGCTCAATATCTCATATTGACTCATTTGGGAATGGTCATGCACTTCGTGGTCTCACTCTATCAAGAATATCGATATCGTTCCCATCATATAGGAGGGATAGATCTCATCTACATCACTCACATCCCTCTGCATAATTCGTTACATACCCAGTAATCGCCTTTATAGTCCACCCAGTTACGGGTGAAGTTTGACGAAGCCAAAGTATGTAACTCCTTATGTAGGGATCCATGGTGACTTCAGGTCCAAGGACTAGTAGTCATACTAATAGCCACATGAGAAAGTATATGACACTCATATAACGATCCATGATACTTTCTCATGGCCGGTCATTCAGTATACATTCTCCAATGCATACTCATGTGTCAACTTGATATCTCTATATCCATGACTTGTGAGATCAAGTCATCGAGTTGACCTACATGCTAGTCTTATTGCATTAACATTGTCCATGAATGTTAATACTCGACTAGGAATGATTAAGAGTAGTGTTCCCTATATCATCTCACTATCGATTCAACCAATCGATTGATATAGGTGAGAACCTTCTACTTAAGGACGCTATTATACTTAGTTATTTGACACCAATACAAGTAAGTATAATAGCAAAAAATAAATACCTTTATTTATATAAGAATATGATACAACGAGTCCATACAACAATCATCAAATGATTGGCTCTAGTGCTCTAACTAACATTTTATCCCCAAACTTCTTCAAATAATCGGCGATCCTAGAGACAATGGATGCACCCGCCCTTACAAACATCAAAAAATTATCGACATATACTAAATGGGTGACTTGGGTCGCTTCACACATAGGATGGAAGTGAAAATCCTCTTACTTCGATGCTACCTTCAATTGCCGCAAGAATACCTCAAGACAAAGCTCGAATAACAAAGGAGAAAGTGGGTTGATAAATTTATATTTTATCATGAAATGGGTACAAATAAAATGCCGAACCTCCTCACAAAGAATGTAGCGAGAATGAAATATTAGGATCAATTTATTCAGAATTGGGGTTGAGTTTTCAAATGTTAAAGCTACAACCAAAGAATGAAATTCAATGCAACCATCATGAATACAAATTCACTAAACTATGAAAACAAAGGAAATAATGGCAACATGAAGTAATGCAACTGACATGAAGTAGAACATGCTAAGCTACATCCATGGAACAATTCTTGAAAGAACATTGCACTAATAAAGCAAGGAAACTAAAGGAATGCAATTAACAAGAATTCAAGAAACCTACACTACAATTGCAATTCAATTTATGAGATTCAAAGGAAAACAAGTGATCAACCTAACCTTAGCTACTGCATAAAAGGAATAACAGGAATTACCAACCAAACCTAACAAGAACATAAAAAACAATCAAGGATCTAACCTATTAGATCACTAATTGTAACCGAAATCCAAATGAACATGTAACAACTACTTGAGTTCACTGTGAAATCATTCAACAAATCAAATGGCAGAAGTTTGACAACCAAAATGAGCTCACAGATCAAAACTAGGGTTTCCCCTAAGCTTGACTTAATCGAATCTAGATCAGAGAAAGCTCAACGATGAAGATGAACATCTCCTTTATTAGCGACGATCTGATGAAGAGAAATAATGTCACTGACCAAAACTAGGGTTTCCTAGCAATAGTCTGAGCTGTTAGTGTGTGTAAGAGGCTTCTCTACCTTCACCAAAGGAGATTCTTCGTGAGCTTTTATATGCCTTGGATTAACAACCACCTCGATTGTAACCAAGTAAATTCCGAGTCTCTTTCTTTTAGTTTCGTATTGTTTATTTTTATGCTATTGCTGCTAATCCAAGTTGAAAGTCAAGAAAGGTGTTTTGTTTTAGTGTTTCAGGCAACTCAACCCTCTCCAGCTGGCTTACCCCAGACCAATAAGTGGTATCAGAGTCTAACAGCTTCAGGAGGACTAACTGTCGAACAAACCACACGAGATGGTCAGACCAAGCATCTACCCACCAAAGATCGAGGGGAAGCTTGCAAACTGGAAAAATAGAATGGAGGTATTTTTCAAAACAGACTTCGATTTATTATTAAACATGAAATTTGGTTTTAAAGCACCTAAGGGCAAAGAAAAGTTTCAGTGGACGAAGAAAGAACAAACCGACTTTGTGGCAAATGGCAAAGAAGAGTTTCATCTGCTGAGCGTTTTACCGTCACAAGAAGTCAACCGGATCGGAGCCTACGAGTCTACAAAAGAACTCTGGGAGAAATTCCTGAAGCTACACGAAGGAACCTCAGAGACGAAACTTGCGAGACGGGACTTACTTCGCAACCAGCTCACCAACCTTCGATTTGAGGAAGACGAAACCATTGCACACCTTTACTCGAGGATTAAGGAGCTCATCACCGGACTTTCAAATCTTGGAGAAAAGGTAAACAACCGAGATTCGTTAAGGTATGCTCTTAATGCATTCCATAGAAATACGAAATGAGCATTATTATTAGATGCCTACTATATATCTAAGGATTTAGAATCTGTTACCTTAGAAGAGTTATTTTTAACTTTTGAAGTCCATGAATCGAGATGTACATATACGAAGAAGGAGCCGAAGCACAACATTGCCCTTAAGGAAAAGATAGACCAACAAGATTCAGAGTCCTCTCTTGACGACGATAAATGGTAATGATGGTAAGACAATTTAAAAAATTACTTAAATCTAGAAAATCTAACCATCCGCAGGGTAGAAATAGAAGAACAATCAGATGCTACCACTGTAATGAAGAAGAGCATGTTAAAGACAACTGCCCTAAGTTAAAGATCAACGAGAAGGACAAAGGAAAGAACAAGAAATCCATCCAAAAGAACAAATACAAGACCCTAAAGGTGACGTGGGACGAAATGTCGTCCGAATCAGAGGTCGAAGCTTTCTCCGGACTTGCGTTATTGGCGAGTTATCAAGAAGAACACGATGCAAGCTTGTCCGAAATGAGAATCGAGAGCATCGATGAATGGGGAGTGTTAACAAAAGAAAGCAGCAGTTCAGTGGGAGTTACGGACAACGAGATCAACAAGGTAAGTCAGGTACGATCTCTTCCACCTGATAAGTTGTTTAAATTTATTAAATTATTAACTAAAGACTGTTGCAAACTTGAAAAAGAAAACAAAGAATTAAAAATAATTTTAGTCAAATCTTGTCTGTTAGAAGATTTTGAAAAATTAAAAATTGAAAAAGATAAATTGAGGACATGAGTAGAAAACTTAGAAAATCATACATGTTTAACTGTTCAAGCTCAAAATTTTAAAAGACTAAGCTGGTATCTTAGATTTCACAGGGGGTAAATTGTTGGTTGCTACTCGAAATATCGTACCGGTTCCCCTGTACAAAAATTTTGTCCAAGACCTGAACCTCTCCTAACAACCTATTGTGTTCTTTAGAAATTAAATTTGGAATCGCAAACAGAACTTAACATTATTGATTCCAAATTCAACTTATCTGTTCTTATTGGTTTAGACTTGGATCGCAAACGATACTTAACATTATTGATCCAAATCCACCCATGTTACAAATTTAATTAAATATTAATTTCAGAGATCGGCTTCCAGGTTAAACATAGCGAGACACTAGGCCTTCTTGGGTATGGGAGCATCCACCACTTCCTAGACAAAGCCTTTCAACGAAATTTAATATTTAATTTCCTTATAGTAACCCTAGGTTTAACCAAATAGAACAATCGAATCACAAGTTCGAAAAACAAAAGAAACACAAAATTGAAAACATAAATTCGATTACCTAGATTCATTAGCCTCTTGTGTTTGGTATTTCAAAATCTAAATAAAAGGATGAACTAGTTATGATGCGGAAACTAATAACTAGTTTTAGCTTTTATAGCTTATAGACCTCATGATCTTCTGTCGTATTCCTCTTCTTATCTCGGACATCATGTGGGCGACGATCTACCAAGATGAGAATACACCCAAGCCTCCTTCTTCTCCTTGCAAGTTTCGGCCACCAAGAATGTCACGCCCCGGAGGAGTCCCTGTCCGAAGAAATTTCGACAACATCTCCCCTATACGGCGGACAATCTGAAACTTTACTACATCCCCATATACCTCAGCCACATGGGGCTAGAATAATAACAATATTAATAAGCAAACAAGCACACCATCCACGCAGTTTATATCAATTTTCAGCCTCTGGCTGACACAACCACGCAGTTTAGTAGTAAACAAACAGAACAGAAATACGATGACTCGAAAACAACCCTACTCCACTACACCCATAAAGCACAAATCCGACTATAAGATCCACTTACCTCTTCTGCCGTCTAGGCAGGTATGTAGTAAAACATATCGAATAAAAATTCATCGACAAGTACAATCCATACAGGATCCAAAGTATTCAAAACATAACAAGTTCAAAACATAGTCTAGTACATAAAGCCAAAAGATAAATAAACAGCCTCGTGGCTGCAGGGGACTAGCAATTGGAACTCTCTCCTGACAGCATCAACCTGAAATAGCAACGGAGGAGGGTGTGAGTCCAACACTCAGCAGGTACAACTGATATGCATAATAAAGAACATAACAACTAGCACTAATTATGCGTACAGTCTCCTGACACAAGAAAGGTAAATGTAACTGAGGAATGCAGGAGAAAAGCTGTACTAACCCAGACCAAGGTATAAGGGTAACAGGGTCGTCAGACCTAGGGTGTTATAATCCTGTATGCATGTCAAACATATGCATCCATATAAATGCAGCAAGTAAATGCAGCAAACACAAGCAATAAATGCATCATGCATATGATGCCAATGACATGGTCACCCCTGACGCCAGTCAGTCATCTCACACACAATGGTGAGTCCGAGTGGGTAGAGCTGTAACAACCGTGCACTCTGACATCATTGCCCCTGATGAGTGACCGAGTGGGCGGGATGCTGTCGGAGTACACACATACTCCTACCCCAAATCATAAATGGGAGAGCGCAATGCTCTCATCTCCCGGTACATGATGACGGGGAGAAATCTCTGCCGGTTACCACGCTGCATCACACTACCCATGAGCGGAACAACGGAGCCAAACAAAGTCCAACTGCCTGCCGGCTACCACGCTGCTACACTAAACCAACGGAGCCAAACAGAGCGGAACTGTCTGCCGGCTACCACGCTGAGTCACCAGACCAACGGAGCCAAACAGTAGAACTGCCACACAACTGTCTGATATACCACTAACCCATGAGTGGTGGTGTGTACAGATACATGTAACTGACGATGTGTTCAACAATAATGGAGCAGACAATCGCACAGCATGCAATCATGCAAGATGATGCATGACACTAAACATGGCAATATCATGAACAACATAACAATAACCATATAAATAAATACAAAGTGTGTACCACAGGACAATGTATCAAATGGAAGATACACCGATCAGATAGGGAATCAAATAAACCCTAGGTCCTGAACATAACGTATAATATGGTTGTGTCACTACCTCTAAATCCTGTATGATCAGGTAAATAATAACATGCAGTGCATAATAAGTAAACAAGCAAATATGTATCAGATCATGTAGTGATCAACCGAAACAAATGGAAAACACAATCATTGCTATATGTTAAACACATTATTATGCATATCAAAAGACATAAGTCAAAGTACCCGCCTCGAATCAAAAAGGTCCAATCCGATAATCGAGATACTCGTCGAGATACTGTCTCAAATCAAAGTCCTGTAATAGCCACATTTAATTTAGCTACATATTTATCACATAGCTAAAGAAATTCCTTATTTACCAAAACCCTAATTCGTTTCACTATACAATTTGATTTAGGTCTAAACCTAAATCAACTTGAACTCTTCCAAATACGAACCTAATACCAAAACAAATTTATACACCTTTCCTTTAAATCAGTACACACTACAACAAAAGAAACAATTGCACTTCACCTTACCTCAATTCTCACAACCCCCTATTGATGCTGGAAATTTGTTGCCTAAGTCACAGCGAAGTTGCTACCGGGAACCCTGTGGCTTCTGTGGCAGCAACACAAAGAAACTTTCCAAGAATCAGAACAGCAAGCACCAGGAACTAGGGCATGATGGCAAATCAAAAGAGAAAGGTGATTGAGGTTGGCTTACCCTCGAATCAGCAGTTCCTTCTTCGGCGACTGGTTCCAGCGGCTGTTGAATACTGGCTAGGGCTACACTGGCGATAACAATAAGAAGAACTGAGGAAGCAGAGCTTGGTTGCCGACGCTAGGGCAGAGGGGAAATTGACCGGCATTAGGGCTTGGCCTTCCTCTCTACTGGTCAGAGGCGATCAAGAATTCGGCTACAGTGCCAGTGCACGGGTGCTGGCAGTGGACCTACAGTGGCACGACAGCAATGCTAGGGCACAAGGTCAGCAGCGGTTCTCGGGTGTCACCGAAAATAAGGTGGCGACGGAAGATCTAGGGCACGGGGCGACTCAGGAAGGAGGTGAAGGTGAGGTCGGCATCGGCGCACAGCTCCAAAGAGGGAAAGGGTCGCGGCACTGCGGTGGTCGGCGCTGGGGCTGCGGGGAGGCTAGGCTCGGCTCTGCTCGGCGTCGGGAGAAGGAGAGGGATCGGGAGGCAGAGGAGGGAAGGCCGACACTGCTCGGCGTCGGCGGAGATGCTAGGGCACAGAGGGATGGCTCGAGTAGGAGGAGGAGAAATGGCGCGATCGGGAGAAGAGCTCTGTGAGGAAAGGAAAGAAAAATGAAGAAGATCGGCTCGGCTTTAAATCGTGAGACAAAAGAAAAATGGGAATCGCCGCGGCGCCGGTTAGGGCTCACGAGAGCAGGCGCGTGCGAAGAGAAGGAAACGGCGAGAGAAAGAAAAGAAAACAAAAAGGAAAAGTAAAAAGAAAATAAAACTTTTCCTCATTAAAACAGGGTAGTCTAAACAGGCTTTCCTGGGCCCCGTTTTTATCCCCGTTAACTCGTCCATATGAGCTCCGAAAAATTCCCGAAATTTTTTTAAAAATTCCGAAAAATTCCCTTATTATTATTCATCATTTTTTTGGTATTTTACAAAGAATATCCTAGAGATGAAGGTCTTCGGCCACCAACCAAGCTCCAAGGGATGCAAAGAATCAAAGCCTCCTTTCTCTACTTCTTCTCCAAGCAAAATCCGGCCACCAAGGGTCTCCTAGAGAGTTGATGCCGCTGGCCAAGGAAGAAGAAAAGGGAAAGAGGAAGAAGAGAGGGAGGACTGGGCACCACAAGGAAGAGAAGAGAGGAATACTAGATGTATATTATTCTTGTGAGATGAGGCACATCTACCCTCTCTTTTATATTCCTTGGTCTTGGCAAATAAGGAAAGTTTTAATAAAAACTTCCTTATTTTCCTTGCCATTGAAAAGGAAAATTTAACTAATTTAAAATCCTTTTCTCTATTAATGTGGTCGTCCATATCTAATCCTCCAAGGAAGAAAAGTTTTAAACATAAAATTAAAACTTCCTAATTTTTTTCCGAAAATTTTTAAATAAAAATTTCTCTTTTAAAAATTCCCTTCATGGTTGGTCATAAAAGGAAACTTTTATAAATTAAAATCTATCTATTAAAACATGTGGATGATTTACAAAAAAGAAAGTTTTCTCTAAAATTAAAATCTTCCTTTCAATCTACAAATAAGGAAAGATATCAAATCTTTTCTTAATATTTTATAGAAACTATAAAAGGAAAGATTTAAATTTTAAAACTCCCTTTTAAAATCATGAGGATGGTTAAAAAAGGAAAGTTTTATAAAAAATTAAAATCTTCCTTTTAACTATAAATAAGGAAAGATCTTAAACTTTTCTCTTAATCTTTTGTAGAAAACTATAAAAGGAAAGATTTAAATTTTAAACTCTTTTTTAAAACTATGGCTTCCATATAAGAAAATATTTTTAAAATAAAATCCTTTTAATTTATTTTGGCCGGCCACCTAAGCTTGGGTTCAAGCTAGGGCCGGCCACCAACTCACCTTTGTTTGGTCGGCCCTAGCTTGGGCTCCAAGCTAGGCTTGGCCGGCCACCTTAAGGTGGGTAAGAAGGTGGGTATGGGTGGGTATAAGACTTTATAAATAAGAGGCTACGACAGGGACCGAGAGAAGGAATTGGTTTTGGTCTCCCGATGAACTTGAGCTTCCCGTGTTCGCCCCGAACACCTAATTCGAGTTCATCGATAATAACTCATACCACTAAAGAGTTATTATTGAACTATCGCACCAACCCCATATTATTATATGGGCTCCTTCTTATCATGAGTGTGTTAATCTCCCTGTGTTTAAGATATAGAATGCCCACTAATTAAATGAGTTACTGACAACTCATTTAATTAATATCTAGCTCCAAGAGTAGTACCACTCAACCTTATCGTCATGTCGGACTAAGTCCACCTGCAGGGTTTATATGATAATCCTTATGAGCTCCTCTTGGGGACATCATCAACCTAGATTACTAGGACACAGTTTCATTCTATAATCAACAACACACCATATAAATAATATCATTTCCCAACTTATCGGGTCTATTGATTTATCGAACTAAATCGCACCCTTTGATAAATTAAAGAAATGAATATTGAGTATATGTGTTTGTTACTATATCATGATTAAGAACACATACTTCCATAATAACAAAGGTCTTGTTCTTTTATACAGTCAGTATAAAAAAAACTTACCTTAAATGGTCCTGCTCAATACACTCAGAGTGTACTGGTGTAATTTTATAGTTAAGATAAACTAATACCAAATTACACTATGACTATTCCAATGGTTTTTTCTTTTCCATCTTAGTCATGAGTTACTGTTTTTAATTTATAAGGAATTGATAACATGATCTTCTGTATGTGACACCACACACTATGTTATCTACAATATAAATTAATTGAACAACTACACTTAGCATATAAATGTAGACATTTGACCAATGTGATTCTTTATTTCAAAATAAATGTTTACAAAAAGCTAGACTTTTAGTATACACTCTAACACAAATTAGAAAATTTTCCAAAAGTTATGTGCTTCCAAAATTCTTGATTAATCCTATAGGAAGGAACCTATACTGGGTTCTAAAAACTTGTATAAATTAAAGTAAAATTGGACTTAGGGCTTTCAGAGAGTAGATTAAATGTTTGATTCCCTTAAGAGGCTTTATCTAGAAAGTGGTTGTTGCTCCAATAACTAGAAAGGTCTAGTGCCTCGTCATAGCCTGGAAGCCGATTAATGAAATAAATTATTTAATTGACTAACTGATAAAAGATTTAATTATAATTAATGCTTTAAATAGTTACTCAATTTTTTTTTAAAAAAAAATTACTTAGAATTTTTTTAAAAAAACTTACAATTTCTAAAAATATTGACGTTGCAATTTTTTTTAACAAAATTATTTTCAAAGTTTGTCAAAAACTTCAAAATTATTTTCAAAATTTTGTCAAAAACTTGATAAGTTTTTTTTTTTAATTTTTGGAAAATCTGAATTTTTTCTAAAAATGTTACCCTTAGATTTTTTTTTGGTACCCTAATTTTTTATGAGATCAAAGGGGAAGAAGGAAGATTTAAGTCTAAGGGGAGGTAGTAATTCAATTCAAATTTTAAATTAAATTTAAATTTGAAAATCTTTTTGCACTTTATTACATAATTATAATTTTATTATCTTTACTTGGTATTATAATTTTATTATCTTTACTTTATGGTTAGTTTACCCTAACTTAACTTGGGTTGCTTACATCAAAAAAGGGGGGATTGTTGGAACCCCAATATTATTTTTGGTGTGATCAACCAAATTAGGTTAGATCCTGTTATATTTTGATCCCTGTGTCTAAGTGTACAGGAGTTTAGGAGTACAGGAAGTCGAGCGGAAGACGCAGCTAGCGAGAATTAAGGACGGCACGGGAGAGAGCCGACAGGCTCGGTGCATCTGAGGGACGAGGTGCTGCGGAAGAATACACCGGTGGACAAGAAGGACGCGCGCGGCAGCCTGAGGGACGAGAAGCCGGGGAGGAAGGCTGCTCGAGGAGAAGGCTGAAATTGGATTCAGATGAGACTTATTTCGGTTGGTCGAAATCACCCAAACGGAAGAGCGAGAGGAAGAGAAAAAGAAGCCGAAACCTTCTGTGGGAAGACGCCTTCACTGTGCATGAAAGGCGCCTTTAAGGTTTTATGGAAGACACCTTCAACTCATCATGGAAGGCGCCTTCCATGGCTATGGAAGACACCTTCGACCAGGCTAGTTCGAGCCGTTGCAGTGGATAAAACTTTATCCATCAGTGCCTCGCTGGAGGCGCCTTCCAGTCCTATGGAAGGTGCCTTCAGTCTATGGATAAATTTTTTCATGGGCTATAAAAAGACCCCTGGACCTAGGAAAGCGGTATCAACTTGAGTATTTATTTCCTAGTAATAGTTTGAGTTGTTAGTGTGTGTAAGAGGTTTCTCCGTCTTCACCGAAGAAGATTCTTAGTAAGTTTTCATCTGCCTTGAATTAACAACCACCCCGGTTGTAACCAAGTAAATTTCGAGTATCTTTCTTTTAGTTTCATATTGTTTATTTTTATGCTATTGCTGCTAATCTAAGTTGAAAGTCAAGAAAGGTATTTTGTTTTAGTATTTCAGGCAACTGATCAACCCTCTCCAGGCGGCCTACCCTGGACCAACAATTATCACCTAATAAGAATACAATTTAAAACACTATTAAACTTGTACAATTTGATTTAAACTTCAATAAAGTAATCAAACATACACTACAACAAAAATGTTAAACGACAACACCACAAAGACAACGGTTTTAGAAGAAACTGTTGTAAATTTGGTAAAAGACAACGGTTTTAGATAAAACCGTTGTCTTTGAGCTCCCATAAAATACAAAAGACAACGGTTTTGTGAAAATCGTTGTCGTTGAGCAATATTTTTTTAAATCAACAACGCATTTTACAACGGTTATCTAAAACCGTTGTCTTTAAGCACTTTTTTAGGCGATACGACAACAGTTTTGTAAACCGTTGTCTTTTACTTTATTCTTTCGGTGTTTTTCCCTCTCTGTGAAAAATTTTTGGCGCCGTATTTTCCGCCTTAGCTTTCCTGAACCCTTCTTATCCATTTTTATTTCCCTCTCTCCATATGATCTCTTCACGCTCCTGCTGCCGAAAACCTAAGCATCTTCATTCAACCCCTCTCCGGCGAACCCCTCTCCACAAATTTTTAAGTGGAGAGGAGGTGGAGGAAGGTGATGAGTTTGTTCACCGGAACATGCGCCAATGACGAGAACTCGCCGAACCTTGTTTGCTAGCTTGACTGGTTCTAGGGCAGGGTCGATGCTCTCTCTTTTGTCTGGTGGAAGTGCCATCAGGTTAATGTCTCCCTTCACCTCTTTCCTCTGCTTACTCATTAGGGTTTCATCTTACCTGCTTCTTGATGAGGATGTTGTCGTTGAGATCTCCGAACATGAACTCGTCATCATTGTGGAGGAGTTTGGGTGAGGGGGACGAAGAGGGGACGAACCGAAGCCAATCCCCAAGGGGAAAACCAAATCTCCGGAGCAAATCTTCCCGGTCATCTCGCCGTCGAATGCATTCTTGATTTGTTCGCCCCCCCAGTTTTCAGGGCTGCGTTAGTTGAGCACCGTACGGCAGATCGAGATGTGGATTTCCTGGGCGACGCGGATGCGGGCCTCCTTCGGAGCTTTCTTCCTTTGGCTCGTCACTTTGGTCTACTTCACTCAGGTTCCCTTCCTTTGGCTCTTATTTCTGACCTTGTAGAGTAGGGCTTCTTTGTCGATTCATTCTTGTACCTGCCTTTTTGGTAGTTTTCATTGATCTTGTTTCTCTATAAAAGACGTAATTTCGATCGTCATTTTTATACACTTTGGCAGGGTTTCAGATCCTTTGTGTGGACTGCAATTTCTTACCAGATGAAAGACATACTGAAGTTATCGCCGTCTTCATCACAGTTTCTAGTTTCTGTTGCTCATTCTCCATGGAGTATCAAACCAATTTATGGGTAACCACTTAACCGTCTTGTGTTTGGTCCACTTAACCGTCTTGTGTTTGGTGGTTCGATGGATCTTATTGTCCGCTGCTTGCGTTGTGATTGGTACTTCAACACTTACAGACAAATGATCTGCATTTTATGTTAGCAATCACAATATGTAGCCAATTTATCTTATAAAATTGTTTTAGTAATCTGTACGCAATTCTAATTCATGACTCTTTTGTTGTTGATGTGCATGTTATCATGAGCTTGCTAACGGTTAAATTATACTAACTCGACGTGTTTATTTCTTTTGGAACACTAAACTTTAAATGACTTGGTCTTTGTATATTTTCTCATAATAGATACACATAGCTGGACTCACAAGAACATTTGGGCATTATGTGTGAGATCATACTGTTTCTGATATTGATGCATGAAGGTGCATAACTTGTTGAGCAACATAAGGCAAATATGTCAGTATAAATTTCTTAAAACATAATATTTCATATCAAATTGTTTCCATATTTGTGATGCTACTAAATACATTTCTATTACTTACATTTGCATTGCTCGTATGAATTAGCTTATCCACCCAAATCAAAGAATAAAGGAAAACAAATGTCAAACACGATTGTTCTCATGGTGATAATTATTTTTTCTTGTTGAACTCACACAGGATATTACTCTTGGTGTTTCCCTTGGTTCAGCAACCCAGATCTCCATGTTTGTTGTAAGGATTTAATTTGATGTAGCTTTGAAATGAAATGTTGTGTATATGTTAAAGAATAGCTTACAATGTACTAATTTGCCCTTTTAAGGTTCCATTATGTGTTATGGTGGCTTGGATAACGGGAATCAAGATGGATCTTGATCTTAATCTGTTAGAAACTGGCTCATTGATCATGGCAATACTAGTAATAGCATTCACGTTACAGGTAACTCATTGGGGTATGCTTGTTAGTTACACTAACTTCTGTTGTTGTTTTTCAGTTATTTTGAAATGCTAGGATTCAACCAAAATTCTTCCTGCAAGACTCAACTAATGGTACTTTTACAGGATGGAACTTCACATTACTTAAAGGGGCTTGTTCCCTTGCTGTGCTACTTGGCAATTGGTGCATGCTTCTTTGTTTTCAAATCCCCACTTGAGTAAGTCTCAAAAAAATTAAGTCTCCTCCTTAAGTGCATCTTTTTCATCATTATGGTTCAAATTTATGAACTCTGATATAAATTTAACTGACGAATACATGAAGGCATCAGCCAACAAGTTCCATAACCAGAACAGCTGTAGTGATTGTGGCCTAGCTAATAGCTAGTAAAAAATGGTAAAATATTCTTCATAATTACCCATTAATTTCCTACTTGTTGGCTTTACTCTTGAATTCAGCACGTACTTGCTTGCAGAGCAGGAGCTGGCGAATTGCTGCTTCAACCAAACCATATTCCCCTGAACAAATTGAGTCTTACAATAACTTTTTTACATATACTTTTAATTTGAGTTTTGCTTAGTTGCTTTCGTTTACCTCATGACAGGTGATGCTGAGACGGTTTTGTCCTCGTAAGACTACTCTATTGTTTGTTATACGAGATAAAACAAGGGTGAATATTTTCATATGTGCATTTTTCAGCTTCCGTATTGGAGACTCCTAATCTAATGAAAATGAGTATTCATGTGCATTTTTAAAACAATGATTTTTAAAAACGAAAGCAACATATGGTATAGGTCACAAATATTTTCACTTGTGACGAGTTGAAATGATATCAGCTGGTTCTAACAGTTATATTGATCCATAAAATTGGTATAGTTAGCACAATTTGGTTTATGCCAATGTTAGTTCAGATCTTATTATAGGTTTGTAAAGGTTATATGAAAATGATTCACATGGTATAGGCCATCAACTAGCTGGTAAAATCAGTCTTGTTCAAAGTTTTGGACCATGGTCACTCTGACTTGTTATGCCCAAAGAGAGTAGCACAAACAACACCACTAAATTAGAAGTTGAAGCTTAACTAAATATACCAAACTTGATTTCCTCTTGTTAGAGTCAAGTTTATTATGTTCTAGTGTACAATTTTGTTCATACTACTGTGGCTTTAGTTTTGCTGATAGTTTCATGCTATGTGATGGCCTTATTTCAGTCACAATTGAATGAGGCTATTTTAAGAGAGGATTATGGAGAAGCTGCAAAGCTGAAGTTGGCCATAACTGGTGCTACAAAAAGGATATTGTTGGAGCAGCATTGACTATTATGAATGTATGAAACTTGTCTTATACACTTATTGTATTTAATTTATATTCTAGGCACTCTTGTTGCCACAGAGAGCTATAGAGGAAGAGCGATACATCGATGCAACTTTCATTCGTGATCATGTTGGGGCAGGACTGGTCAGTTTATTGGAATTAACTTGTTGCCAATTCTTACATCATCTCCATTAAGCTATGCTTGTCCCAATTTTTTGGTTTCAGCTACATGAAGCTATTCACTCCATTGAGCTTTATTCATTTTGCTATATGCAAGGCTATAACAGTGGTTGCCAATTCTTATATATTGATTGAAAAAAATTCTTCAAATGTTGAACGCATACAGAAACTTAATGCAATGTTCAGAAAAGGTGCATGCGACTTAAATACTGATGAAAAAGGTAGTTGCTCAGCATACTGCTTTGTGGTTTTTATGCAAACTGCACATCCTCAAGCTTTGAGATCTTACTAGAGTGTTGCTGCTGTAATGTTGAGACATAAGGTACATGACTTCCTCTATGATTCCTTCTTTCTGTTGCTGCTGTTAGCTATTCGATCTAGCTGCTTTCACATAATACATGGTTTAAGATATAATGTCAAGTTTATATATTCATCAACTTTTTTCATGCTCACTTGCTTGACTACTCATGAAAATGTGAAGCGGTAACGTTTCTCGTGCTTATTTGGCCATTCTTTTACTTAAACATTTCAGAAGGTCCAGATTTATGTACGTACTTCACAATTTGGTTTCTACTGTACAAAAGATGCAAAGCTGCAAGAAGTTTATAATTATTTATACATGTTGATAAGTTTTCTACTTTTGGAGCTTGTTTGTTTCAATTATCAATTTAGTTTGTAGTGGTTTATTAGATTTATTCGTTTCAATTATCAGTTTGCAATGATTATCAGTTTATATATGCATGTTTATACTTTTTTCTATGGCTTTAACTATATTTTATTTTCAGAAAAGGGAGAAATCTGGGTTTGCAAGCTAAGTCTATGAAATTCTGTATGCAAAAAACGGACCAGTACGTGAAGATTGTTGTGGTCTGACAAACTTAATTTTATGGTCTTATCTTTTGTGGTTATGGTCTAATAAACTACTTGTGGTCATGTTTGGATAGCTTGTAGTAATTGTAGAAGTTTATAAATTTAAGTGAATGTACATATATGTTGTACCAGTCTTTGATTGAGACGAGATGTATAAAAGACAACTGAATGTATATATGTTGAAAACAATTTTTGTGAATGTATATATGTTGTACCAGTTTGTGTGCAAAAGAATTATAATGTTTTATCTATTCGCGATGCATTTTCTAATCAACATAGACAACGATTTTTTAACCGTTGTGAAAAGTATTCAAAGACAATGATTTTAAACTAAATTTTGAAGAAAGACAACAGTGTATTTGTTGTCAAAAGCATATCTGCGATCAAATTTTTGCAAAACTGGCAATTACAACGGTTTTATACTGTTGCAGAACTGTTGTCTTTGGTATTAAAAGACAACACTTTAAATCCGTTGCATGACTGTTGTCTAATGTGGTCAAAGACAACGGTTTCAAACCGTTGTCTTTTACCACACATTTAACAACAGTGTCAGTTACAACGGGTTTAAAGGGCCTATGACAACGGTTTTTAACCGTTGTCTTTTAATGTTTTTGTTGTAGTGATAATATAGTGTGGATAATTTTCATTTAATAACCTGCTAGGTTAGATCAGACATAATGTTCAGTTTTTATTGAACTAACTTAGTGAACCAAAAAAAACCTAGATTTTTTATATATATATTGAACTTGTAGTATCTATCAACCTAAATCACCAAAAACTTAGATTTCAGATCAGACAAATAACAAACAATACTATCTTTCAAGCTCTCTAACAAAGATAATAAACTCTAAAATTAATATAAATATAAATATACCAATACTAAAATCGTCAAATGCATATATCATGTTATACATTAAAATACTAACTTAATCTACATCTAAATTCAACCATGTGAAATAACACATATTAACTATTTATTAAATTATATTTGAAGAAGAGTAGTTTAGTCCGAGAAAAATAACAAATACAGTATACTAAAAAATAAATAAAATAGTAAAACGTAATCACAAACAAACATAACAAAATAATATGTTGTGAATCGAATTTGTAGCCCCGAGCTTACGACAGGACGAACTCGATTTAGTGACCTACTGAACTTGAGGCCAGCTGCGCTGCCAACTAGCAACTGACTAAGTAGTCAGCTGCGAGCTAACGGCCAATCACGCTACCAGTGGCCACCGTCAACCAGCGGCTGCCAGCACTAAGCTTATCATTGTATTTATTATATTTACATAAGAACCTCCACTCCACGGTAAAAGGAGTATTTCTGTCAAATGTTTATATCACACCATCATATTCTAGTATTTAAATAGTATAAATTCTATAATTAAATATTTCACTAATTTTAGTGTTTTATTAAGTCTCCTTACGTAACTAACTCTCAATTAATTCGATAAAATTTTATAAAAAAAAATTATATTAATATTTTTTTCATATTAAAAATAATTTTAAAATTTATTAATAATTTCCACAAACATATTAATTAGAGATATAAAGTTCATTTTCTCTAATTCTCTTTTAATTCTACATCTTAAAATTGACAATACTGTAATTAGAAAAACTTCTATAAATAACTAATGTAGGCAATAGAAAATATGTTTTTTCAACATTTTGATTAAGATCAAGTATAATATTAAATTAATTTTTTATAAGAGGAGTTAGCTATTAAATTAATTTTTTATAAAGGAGAGTTCCTTTCAGACAAGCAAGATGAATCGATTCCTCACACTCATCCGAAATTCAACGATATAGAACAAAATGATGAACGCGTTGAGTTGAATATATACTTCCCAACCCAATCCAGCAGAACAGACACTACAAAAAAACACAAATTTGGGGACAAAAGTTTGGAACGAAAAAAATTCGTCCCAAAATTGGGACAACTTTACCAACGAAAATAAATTTCGACCCAAATAACCAACAAATTTTGCAACAAAAAAATTTCGTTTCAAGTTTGCAACAGGAAAAAAATTCGTTACTAAATTCGTCCCGAAATCTGGAACGAATCCAGAATTCGTCCCAAATTTAGGGACAAATCCTGGATTCGTCCCAAATTCTGGGACGAATCCAGAATTCATCCCAAAAATGAAATTATTTTTTTAAAAAAAAGACAATCAAACACCGAAGGCTTATATCTTAACCTAGAGACATCGAAATTTCATAAAACAAGTTTCTATGTGTTCATATCGTTGTCTTGTTTCATCAAATTCCAATGTCTATAGCTATGTAAAAGAAATAAAAAAAAATACCAATTAAGATTTTCAAAATTAATTGTACACATCTGAATTTAGAACTATCAAACCATAAATCAACTTTTTTTCATGATATGCATATTTTCCGTATTAAAAGGCAATCTAATTGAAACAAAGCCAAGTCCTTACATCTCTCTTGTCCTCTCAAAAAAAGACATATATATCAACTAAGATTTATAAAATCCATACACTTGAAACAAAAATCCACATGTTAACTATGCTTTTAAGATTGTTACATGTATGTTTAAACCACATAAGCATGACTATTATTTTATGCATCAGTGAGTTTTCAAGAATCATCCAGAACAGAAAATAAGCAAAAGCGTGCAAGGTTAAAAAAATTCTAAATCTAAAAAAATACCACAAGACATTATCAAAGTTGGTACCAAATATGTTGGCATTCCTAGTGAAAATATTATTGAACTGATCCAACCCACTTTATTATCTAATGGTGCCATTACAATTTATAGAATAAAGAACGCCACCATAAAATAAATAACTTTTGCATAGAGGAAAAATGGATAGAAAACTATATATTTTTTAATTATTCTTTTTATGGCATATTCAAATATATAAAAGTTTTGAATTTGTTCTATGTACAGTCTCAAAACTATATAGATACATAAAAGTTCTATATTTCATCTAGAATTATATCACACCATTCTAAAATTCTTTACTAGATAACGATGCATATCTCCTCCTACCTTAATATTTTGCAAAGAGTTGTTAAAGATGTGCTAAAGCTAGTTAACACAATGAAAGGAACAATTATTTTAAACATTCTTTAGTTTAGATTAAACACCAAAACACAACCAAACCAAGGACAAAACTATAAATTCAGTAAATTAAAATGAAAAATAAAGTGAACAAAGTGAGGAAATTTGAACCCTAATACCATACTACACAATATATATATCTCTCTCTCTATATGATCTGCCAATTATATCAGGTTGCATCATAGTTACGATACTTATACTTAGCTTCAAGATAATTCTTATAATTTTATTTACCGTTGTTATTGTTGGAACCCCAAGGTTGTTTTAGTGTGATCAACAAGTTAAGTTAGGTCCTGCGTTTGTTTAACCCTTGTGTCTAAGTGTGCAGGAGCTTAGGAACACAGGAACTCGAGCGGAAGATGCAGCTAGCGAGAAGGACGGCACGCGGTGCGTCCGAGGGACGAGGCGCTGCGGAAGAGTACCCCGGTGGACGAGAAGGAAGCGTGCGGTGGTTCCGAGGGACGAAAGCCGGAGCGGAAGATTGCTCGGGGAGCAAGAGACGCAGCTAGCGAGAAGGTCGATGACCGAGGGACGAAGACTGCGGATGAGTACGCTGGTGGACGAGAAGGAAACACGCAGCGATTCTGAAGGACGAGAAGCCGGAGCGGAAGGCTGCTCGAGAAAACCGGAAGTTGGGTTCGGGTGAGCCCTTTTCCGGATGGCAGAGATCACCCAAGCGAGCGGATCCGGAGGAGAAGAACCGGACCGAGGCGGAACTGAACCAGAGAAGAAGTCCCGAACGAAAAAGTCAACAACTTTTGACTTTGGGCTCCGGGGCGCCCGGAGCCCTCTGGGGCGCCCTGAGCAGTAAAATTGACCAGATCGAGTTTTGACTCGATCTGAACGTTGGGGGATAAGTTTTATCCCCCCAGGGCGCCCGGAACCCTTTCAGGCGCCCCGACCAAGGCTATAAATATAGCCTTGGTCCAGAAGCTTTTCAATGAACTCACTTATTGTAAATCCAGTGCTTGCACGCTCTCTTTTAGTCTAAGCTTCTGTTTTCCGCACTACATTGTTGTACGAGGCTTCTCCGCCTAAAGGAGATTTTTATTGAGCTTAATCTTCCTTGGATTAACAACCACATTGGTTGTAACCAAGTAAATACTTTTGCCTCGCTTTTTCTTTATGCTTTTAATTTACTGCTTAGTTTATTTATGCAAGTGTTAGCTTAAAGAGTTCGAGGAGGGTTTGTTTTTCTTTTTGTGTTAGCAGGATATCCAACAACCCTCTCCTAGCCGGCCCAACGGTCCTACAAGTGGTATCAGAGCTGAGACGCCTCAGAAGGACTTGCTGGTGCAACTTCCCTCAGGTCAAGGTTGACCTGGTTGACCAAGCTGAGTCTTGGTTTGAGTTTAGATGTTTGACAATAAGAAATTGATTGAAGAAGAGTCAAGAAGGTCAAGGTTGACCGGATACTTGACTGAGAAGTCCTAACTAGGATGTTAGGTAGAATGGAAGTCCTGGTGAGTGAAGCCAAGCAGAAGGAAAGTCCTAGTGAGTGAAGCTAGGCAGATTGAAAACCCTAGTGAGTGAAGCTAGGTGAAAGTCCTGGTGAGTGAAGCCAGGTGAAAGCCCTAGTGAGTGAAGCTAGGCAGATGGAAAACCCTAGTGAGTGAAGCTAGGTGAAAGTCCTGGTGAGTGAAGCCAGGCAAGGAAAAATCCAGATGGATCAAGGATGATCGGACATCTGGTGTTGGGAAGTCCAAGTAGGTCAAAGGATTGACTGGATACTTGGCACGAGGAAATACAGATAGGTCAAAGGGATTGACCAGACATCTGATGGAAGTCCAAGTAGGTCAAGGGAGTGACCAGATACTTGGCATGAATAGAAAAGTCCAAGTGGGTCAAAGGGATTGACCAGACACTTGGTGGGAAGTCCTAGCAGGTCAAAGGAGTGACCAGATGCTAGGCATGATGTACCAACAGGTCAAGGTTGACCGGATGTTGGTTTGGTAGGCTTGGAACTTGGTTTGGGCAAAAACCGAGTGTTGGATCGATCAGTGGATCGATCCAGGAGCTGGATCGATCCAGGCCTTTTCTAGCGAACAGAGAGCCTCTGGATCGATCCGTGGATCGATCCAGATGTCCCAATCGATCAGTGAATCGATTGGGACGCTGCTGCTTCGCGCGATAAGCGCTGGATCGATCCGTGGATCGATCCAGGCATTTTTCCAGAGCACAGAGGCGCTCTGGATCGATCCGTGGATCGATCCAAAGCCTCCCCGATCGATTGGGAATAATCGAATCGATCGGGATCCGACCGTTGGCGTCAATAAAAGCCGCAGGCGCACGATTCCTTCGGCATCTCTTCACCGATTCACTCCAGATCTCTCGCCAGCTCCTCCACAGCACTCACAAAGCTCAGATCGCCAGTTCTTGAAGGATCTTGGAAGTTCTCCAAGTCAAGAGGCGGATCAAAGCCAAGAAGAGAAGCTAGGGTTAGGGTTTATACTCATTGTAAGCTTGTAAGCTTGTATTTCTTGTATCCTTTCCCTCTCTTCTTGTATTGAGTCTTGTAGGGCTTCTCCGCCCTTGGTGGTTACCATAAAGGAGAGTTTTATTAGTGGAGGGTGTGTGTGTTGGTGTGGATCCTTGGATTAGTCTCCTCTTGTGAGGTGGATACCAAGTAAACCAACCGTGTTAGCGTTGTGTGATTGTTTCTTTGTATTTCCGCTACACATCTTTGAAGAAACAAGCAACGCCAAGCAACGTCGAGTATCGAGCGAACGCGACGAGCTATTCCCCCCCCCCCCCCCCCTCTAGCTACTTTTGGTCCTAACAAGTGGTATCAGAGCGAGGTCGCTCTTCACCGGAATCATCGCCGGAAGGGGCAAACAAAACAAGCAAAGCTAGAGGGTGAAGAAGTTGAAGCAAATTCATCAAAAGTCAAAGATTTCAAGAAGCTCAACTTCAAGATGCAATTCCAAGATGGACTTGGATTTGACACAAGGGTGGCTCCACCGTACACATCCACAAGCTTCGATTCTTGGAAATCAAGAATTGAAAATTTTCTTATGATGGAGATAGAGCAATGGTTTGCTCTAATGGAAGGCTTCAAAGCTCCAACAAACTCCAAGGGCAAGCTTCTCAAGAAAAGCAAATGGAACTTGAAGCAAATTCAAAGGAGCAAGGCAAATGATAAAGTGACCAAGCTTTTGGTCAACTTATTGCCTAGCCACATTTTGGCTCAAATCGGAGAATTCAACGATGCCAAGGAGCTTTGGAGCAAATTGGCAACAATCCATGAAGAACCCTTCACTGTACCGAATCAAGAGGAATCCAAAGAGGGCGACTCATTGGAGCAAGATCAAGAGGAGGACTCCGAAGTTGAGAGATGCTCAACTTCCGAAGAAGAGGAAGTCCAAGAAGCTTCATCCTCAAAGGAGTGCAATCAAAAGAGCAAGGAATGAGCATATTCCTTGTTTCATGTACAAGAGGATGAAGAAGAAGGTGAAGCCTCCACCTCTAGGATTGAGGGGGAGCAATCTTCATTGACACCGGAGCAAGAGCAAGAAGAATCCTCCACATCCGGGTCAAGAGAAGATGAGGATGAAGAAGCTTCCACCTCCGCAAGTCAAGCAAAATCGAATGGAGGAATATCTTCGGATCAAGAGGAAGCTTCTACCTCCGGATCAAAAGGAGAAGATGCCACCCCTACAAGCAAAGGTATAAACACTTCAATTAATAATAAAAATCATATCATATGCTTTGAATGTAGGGAACATGGGCATTACAAAAGTAAATGCCCTAAATTGGCCAAGAAGAAGGGCCAAGTGGCACAAAATGGCAAGGTGAAGCCCAAGGAGACCATCCCCAATACAAAGAAGAGCAAGGATCATATTATATGCTTCTCTTGCAATCAAAAGGGGCATTACCGAAGTCAATGCCCGAAGGGGAAGAAGATGGTCAAGGCTCAAGGAGGAAGCTCAATTCAAGGGGGAGCCTCCAAGGTAAAAAGAAAGGTAACTTTTATTGAGCCTACCCCTTTACATTATGGTAAAAAGCATGATAGTTCTAATTTTTATCATTTTAATGCAATTTACCATAAGAATAGAAAGCATGAGGGCTTTAAGGAAAAGTATGTGGCCCTACATGCCAAAACTACCCAACCTAAGGTTAGGAAGGTAGATAGACACTTGGGCGGGAATACTAAGGATTCTAGTTACAAGCCTAGAAACAGAAATGCTCATGGATCAAATGGAAAAACAAAAACTAAGGACTTAGTGATGGAAAATCAAGTCTTGAGGTCAAGACTTGACAAATTAGAAAAGACCCTAAAACGAATGGAAAATATCCTAAAAGGGCAAAATGAGCAATACCTAGGGCTAGGAAAATCAAAGTCATCAAATGACCATAGAGGTTTGGGATACAAACCAAAGGCTAAGAAGGATGTGCCCTCTTACCATAGAGTTTCATATAGTTATGGAACAAACCCTAGGTCTAGTGGTCAAGCCAAGAATACTAGGGAAGTCATCCCTAAGAGCATTTTTGCAATAAATGTGATTAAGACTTCTAAGAAGTCTAAGAAAGTCACTAACAAGGTCACAAGGGAGGCTATCCCTAGAGTTGACCTAGAAAATGTGACCAAGGCTTCTAAGAAGCCCAACAAGGTCACTAGGAAGGTAACTAGGGAAGTTATTCCTAGTGAGTACCTAGAGCATCCAAGGAGCACCAATAGGTGTTGGGTTCCTAGGAGCATTTTCTCTACCCCATAAATGGGTTAGAGAGTGTCAACTCCGATTAGAAGGGTAGTTAACCCAACTTTGAGGAAATTGACACTCAAGGAGCATTTTCAAGGTTTTGGTAACCTTTGAAAATGAAATGAAATTATTATTTACTCCTTGAAAGAGTAAAATGTGCCTAATGGTGGAAGAATTGATCTTAATCTTAAATGGCACATATTGGGAAATTCATAAGAACTACCAAGTTGAGATTTTGGTATGTTCTTAGGAAATTTAAGGCGATCCGGGCCTAAATTTAAAGGTGCTACTCTTGTGGAAAAATGAAATATGCCAACATTTGAGGATATGCTTATTTTCAATTGGCATACATTAATCAAGGGAATTAGAAATGCCAATTTAGGCTTTGGCATTTTCTTGAAGCACTTTAGGGCAATCTAGGTTTAAGTTGTAAGTTTAGCTAAGATTTTAAGGATACTTAGATAGTTAATCTAGGTATATTTTATTTATGCTAAATCTTGCCATGATTGTTTGCCCATCATATGCCATGGCATCATGTCTATTTTTGCATTCATGTTTTATTATGAAAAATCCAAAAATACCATGTCATGACATTCATACATCATGTAGTTATGGGAATCTTTCTTTTGAAAGTTATTTTATTTTGATGTATGCCATAACATTATCATATATGAGTTTAATTCCTTGTAATTAAGGACAAATGACATTTAACAATACTTATTAACAAGTGACATCCTAGGTGGATGTCTGATATCTCTAAAATACCTAGATAGATATGCATGATCCCAAGATTAGGGCAAAACCAAAATCTACATCTCACAAAGACTATAAGGTGACTTGTATGTTTTTTAGTGCACATTAGATACAAGTGAGATGTTAGGATGATGAACAAAGCTCAAGATGTTGATTCAGTGCATTCTTTTGAGTTTTTAGGTTCATCAAAACACATAGTTATGTGTTTTCCCATCATTGGGAAAGCTAATGTACAAGTCATGTGTATTATGCCCAAGGAACATGATGGGATATTGGTTTTTGAAAATGTTTTAAAAATGCTTTTGGAAAACCATGGTGAAGGCTATCTTTTGATACGCTAAAGTTTTAGCAAGTTTTCAAGCTTGTGTCAATTTTTGAAAATATGATGTATTTTCATAGAAAACTATTTTTCCATGATTAAGTATACCCTAAATAATGTCTACACGAAATTTCATGATTTTTAGATTTTTGTAGAATTTTCTAGGGGTTTCTGAAGTTGACTGAAATGGAATTTCAGCAACTATCAGAGCTCCGATCGATCCATGGATCGATTGGAGTGCCTGAATCGATCCGTGGATCGATTCAAAAGGCAAGTATCCCGCGAGCAGAAGCTCGCTGGATCGATCAGCCGATCGATCCAGGTAGTCTGAATCGATCAGTGGATCGATTCAGAAAGGTTCAATCGATTGGACCCCAACTCCAATCGATCCAAGTTGCTGATTTTGGGAAGGCTGATTTCAGCATCTTTGAACCTCTTTGAGTCTAGGTAACCATTCCAAACCCCTAAAATACATTTGTATACATACAAAAGGTGTTTTCATGTGAAAACAAGGATGAATTGGTTAAGGAAGGCTTCATTGAAGTTTAGGTTGAGGTTTGTTTCAAATTTTGAGTATTTGAACCTCAAAACTTCTAAATTTGGGTTTCCTAAAGGTTTAGGGATTCCAAGTCATTGTTGGTGCAATGACAGAAGTTACCATCATGTCTTTAGGGGGAGGGACTCTTTAAAGACATGAAAAATTATTTTTCATGAACCTTGGAAGGTGGTTAACCTTCTTTAAAGAAAATGCTCATGTATGAGCTTTTGAACTTGAAATGGAGAGTGGATATCCTCATTATTTCAAGTGGGAACTCAAGTGGTTAGAAAATGCTCAAGGTTGGGTATTTGTCTACATTGAGGGAGAAGTTAAGGATAAATGAAGGGTATGGGACCTTCATTATCGTGTTGATCACAACGAGTGATGTTGTGAACAACGATGAGCAACTCTTCAGGGGGAGAGTCGTCAACAAATGGATTTGTTGATGTGTACCTAAAATTGGGGCATGGGTTGATGTGTGACCAAAGATGAGTTGATGTGTGCCAATAGGGGGAGAATGAAAGGACCTGTGAATGGGTGTAAGTTAGGCTTTCATTACCTAGAGGGAGTGTGCCCTCTTAGGGGGAGAATGAAGAGCTTAATTTATGTGTTCATTACCTAGTGGCATGAAGATTGAGGCTATAGGATTAGCCTAACTTACATGTGGTATTGTAAGTGTTATTGTGGTATTGTCAAACATCAAAAAGGGGGAGATTGTTGGTGCAACATCCCTCAGGTCAAGGTTGACCTGGTTGACCAAGCTGAGTCTTGGTTTGAGTTTAGATGTTTGACAATAAGAAATTGATTGAAGAAGAGTCAAGAAGGTCAAGGTTGACCGGATACTTGACTGAGAAGTCCTAACTGGGATGTTAGGTAGAATGGAAGTCCTGGTGAGTGAAGCCAGGCAGAAGGAAAGTCCTAGTGAGTGAAGCTAGGCAGATTGAAAACCCTAGTGAGTGAAGCTAGGTGAAAGTCCTGGTGAGTGAAGCCAGGTGAAAGCCCTAGTGAGTGAAGCTAGGCAGATGGAAAACCCTAGTGAGTGAAGCTAGGTGAAAGTCCTGATGAGTGAAGCTAGGCAAGGGAAAATCCAGATGGATCAAGGATGATCGGACATCTGGTGTTGGGAAGTCCAAGTAGGTCAAAGGATTGACTGGATACTTGGCACGAGGAAATACAGATAGGTCAAAGGGATTGACCAGACGTCTGATGGAAGTCCAAGTAGGTCAAGGGAGTGACCAGATACTTGGCATGAATAGAAAAGTCCAAGTGGGTCAAAGGGATTGACCAGACACTTGGTGGGAAGTCCTAGCAGGTCAAAGGAGTGACCAGATGCTAGGCATGATGTACCAACAGGTCAAGGTTGACCGGATGTTGGTTTGAGAGGCTTGGAACTTGGTTTTGGGCAAAAACCAAGTGTTGGATCGATCAGTGGATCGATCCAGGAGCTGGATCGATCAGTGGATCGATCCAGGCCTTTTCTAGCGAACAGAGAGCCTCTGGATCGATCCGTGGATCGATCCAGATGTCCCAATCGATCAGTGAATCGATTGGGACGCTGCTGCTTCGCGCGATAAGCGCTGGATCGATCTGTGGATCGATCCAGGCATTTTTCCAGAGCACAGAGGTGCTCTGGATCGATCCGTGGATCGATCCAAGGCCTCCCCGATCGATTGGGAATAATCGAATCGATCGGGATCCGACCGTTGGCGTCAATAAAAGCCGTAGGCGCACGATTCCTTCGACATCTCTTCACCGATTCACTCCAGATCTCTCGCCAGCTCCTCCACAGCACTCACAAAGCTCAGATCGCCAGTTCTTGAAGGATCTTGGAAGTTCTCCAAGTCAAGAGGCGGATCAAAGCCAAGAAGAGAAGCTAGGGTTAGGGTTTATACTCATTGTAAGCTTGTATTTCTTGTATCCTTTCCCTCTCTTCTTGTATTGAGTCTTGTAGGGCTTCTCCGCCCTTGGTAGTTACCATAAAGGAGAGTTTTATTAGTGGAGGGTGTGTGTGTTGGTGTGGATCCTTGGATTAGTCTCCTCTTGTGAGGTGGATACCAAGTAAACCAACCGTGTTAGCGTTGTGTGATTGTTTCTTTGTATTTCCGCTGCACATCTTTGAAGAAACAAGCAACGCCAAGCAACGTCGAGCACCGAGCGAACGCGACGAGCTATTCACCCCCCCCCCCCCTCTAGCTACTTTTGGTCCTAACAGGACTAACTGCCGTTTGAAGTAACAAAACAATGGTCGGAGCTAGCGACTACCCACCAACATTCGAGGGGGAGCTTGCTTCTTGGAAGCAACAAATGACGGTATTTCTTAACTCTGATATTGGTATTTCTCTAATAGTGAAAATAGGTTATGAAGCACCAAAGACAACGAATGGAGAAGAACTCGATCTACGCCTATGGAATAAGAAGCAACGTGACGAGTCAATGGCAAACGGTCGAGCAGAGTTTCACATTTTAACAGCAATACCAAACGAAGACTTTGATAGAGTTGGCGAATACAACAGCGCAAAAGAACTTTGGGAAAAGTTCTTAAAACTCTACGAAGAACCGATTGAAGTCGTCCCCTCAATAGACATCGAGCCGTCATCAGAAGAATCCGAGACGGAAGAAATTACTGAGACAACCCCAACAGTCGAAGTACATCCCGAGATCAATGAAGGGGGAGAATCTTCGGAAGAAGTTAATTCAACAGGGGGAGAACCAACGGCCAACGAGGTAAGTAAGGTATGGTCTCTACCTTCTGAACAACCGGTTAATTCAATAGAAAAATTGCCTGAAGATTTTTGCGATTTAAAAATTGAATTACCGAAAAAGTTTTTTGAATTAGAAAATCAATTGTCAAATTTGTCTTGCAAATTAGAAATATTATCAAAAGAAATTTGCAAATTTAAAAATATTTTGACAAAAGAATTATGCAAATTAGAAGAATTTTTCGAATTACAAATTACTCTCTCGAAAGAATTTTGCGATTTAGAAATTGAGTCACCAAAAAGGTGTTTCGGATTAAGAAATCTATTGTTAATAGATTCCTGTAAATTAGAATTTTTGTTGTTAAAAAATTCTTACAAATTACAAAATATTCTTTCGAACGAATTTTGCACATTGCCGAAAGAATTTTTTATATTGTCGAAAAATTTTATCAAGTTAGAATCTATGCTATTTGAATATTTTTGTGAAGTTGCAATTCAAAAAATAATAGAAATTAACATGATACAAATTATTGCATGTTTAATATCTGTGGTTTTAAATTTGAAAAAGTGTAATTTGAGAAGTTATGAAAAATTGAAATGGAAATTTAAAACTTGCTGATATAAGTATCAGTATAAAATAAATAAATAAATGCATAGAAAGTTTTTTTAATGCTATCAATTTTGTTAAATTTTCTTGCATAAATTTTTGGGCTTAAAAAGATTTATTTCTGGTGAAAACTTAGAAATTTTTTAAGAGTTATTCTTTGACTTAGAAATTTTGTTTAACTTGGAAATATTTTTTCTCCGAAAAATATTGAAATAGATTTCTATAATTTTTCTAAGTGTCAAACCCTTAGATTGTTTTTTTTTGAAACCCCATTTTTATTGTGATCAAAGGGGGAGAAGGGAAAGTATAAGTCTAGGGGGAGGTAGAAAATTTGAAATTAAAATTTGAAATTTTTGAAATTCAATTTTTTCTATCATGTTGCATGTTATTGCAATAAATTGTTTTTTCTATGTCTATCTGTAACCCTAGCTTAACTTGGATTGATCACACCAAAAAGGGGGAGATTGTTGGAACCCCAAGGTTGTTTTGGTGTGATCAACAAGTTAAGTTAGGTCCTGCGTTTGTTTAACCCTTGTGTCTAAGTGTGCAGGAGCTTAGGAACAAAGGAACTCGAGCAGAAGATTGCGAGAAGGACGGCACGCGGTGCGTCCGAGGGACGAGGCGCTGCGGAAGAGTACCCCGGTGGACTAGAAGGAAGCGTGCGGTGGTTCCGAGGGACGAAAGCCGGAGCGGAAGATTGCTCGGGGAGCAAGAGACGCAGCTAGCGAGAAGGTCAGCACGCGGTGCGACCGAGGGACGAAGACTGCGGATGAGTACGCTGGTGGACGAGAAGGAAACACGCAGCGATTCCGAGGGACGAGAAGCCGGAGCGGAAGGCTGCTCGAGAAGACTGGAAGTTGGGTTCAGGTGAGCCCTTTTCCGGATGGCAGATATCACCCAAGCGAGCAGATCCAGAGGAGAAGAACCGGACCGAGGCGGGACTGAACCAGAGAAGAAGTCCCGGACGAAAAAGTCAACAACTGTTGACTTTGGGCTCCAGGGCGCTCGGAGCAGTCCGGGGCACCCGGAGCCCTCCGGGGCGCCCGGAACCCTCTGGGGCGCCCTGAGCAGTAAAATTGACCAGATCGAGTTTTTACTCGATCTGAACGTTGGGGGATAAATTTTATCCCCCCAGGGCGCCCGGAACCCTTCCAGGCACCCCGACCAAGGCTATAAATATAGCCTTGGTCCAGAAGCTTTTCAATGAACTCACTTATTGTAAATCCAGTGCTTGCACACTCTCTTTTAGTCTAAGCTTCTGTTTTCTGCGCTACATTGCTGTAAGAGGCTTCTCCGCCTGAAGGAGATTTTTATTGAGCTTAATCTTCCTTGGATTAACAACCACATCGGTTGTAACCAAGTAAATACTTTTGCCTCTCTTTTTCTTTATGCTTTTAATTTACTGCTTAGTTTATTTATGCAAGTGTTAGCTTAAAGAGTTCGAGGAGGGTTTGTTTTTCTTTTTGTGTTAGCAGGATATCCAACAACCCCCTCCTAGCCGGCCCAACGGTTCTACAGCTATGACATGGATGGTTCATATCGTTGGTAAATAGGACATTTATTTGAATGTTTAAGGAATTTCACAGTTATGTCTTATTTCCAATCGTTCTTGTTACATGGTCATATCGTATCATATTTACAATCTTTCTTGTTACATATGATCTGGTTTATTTGTTTGTTGTTATGTAGGCAAAGGAGATTTGATGGGGAGCAAAGCTTTTGTGGCAGACGAAGATGACTTGATGTATTCTTAGTTTATTTACCTTCTTGGATGGATGATGGACTTATATAACATTGGGTTGTTGAACTTTGTATAATATTTTCTAGAAGCTTGAACAAGATAGATCTTGTAAAATTTGTTGAGATCTTTATATTTGTTGAATTATGAGTTGAGTTTAATTATTAATACTGTATGTGAAATTAGGATGTGTTGAATATATATTATATGTTATTTGAGTTTGGTGTTTATGTATCTATGGATTGAATTGCAGAAATAAATTGAATCTGGAAAAAATATCTAATATAGGAACGAATTTGGTGACAAAAATGATTTCTCCCCATTCTATCGTAATCAGGGACAAATTTATTTTCGTCCCAGATTTCGTCCCAGAATCTGGGACAAAAATTTATTTATTAATTAAATTAGTATTTTCGTTGCCAAATTCGTCGCAAATGCTTATGAAATTTATTGCAAAATTAGGAACAAAAATGGCAACAAAAAATATTTTGTCACCGAATTTGTCCCCAAATTCATTGCAATATTAGGGACAAACTTGGCAACAAAAAATAATTTGTCACTCCCCAAATTTGTTGCAAAAATAGAGACAAATTTGGCAACAAAAATTACGTGAATTCGTCCACAAATTCTTTGCTAAGTTTGCAACAAAAAAATTATTCGTTGCAAATTTGTATGCTTTTTTGCAACGAATTTGGGGACGAAAATTTTATTCGTCACCAATTTCGTCCCCAAATTCGTTGTCAAATTTGCAACAAACCATTATGTGAATTCGTTTCTAAGTTTGCAACAAAAAAATTATTCGTTGAAAATTTGTATGCTTTTTTGCAACGAATTTGGGGACGAAAATTTTATTTGTCGCCAATTTCCCCCCCAAATTCGTTGCCAAATTTGCACCAAATTATAATTCGTTCCAAAAGTTGGCATCAACCATTTTGGGATGAAAAAAATTTCGTCCCTGATTTCGTCCCAAAAAATTTTACAACGAATTCTTTTTTAAAATTCGTCCCAAAATTTGTCCCCAAAAGCCTTATTTTTTGTAGTGAGAATCAACCGAAAAAAAAATATATCTCCGACCATATCTTAAAGCTCAACAACTCCAACTCCAATCATGAATGCCCAAATCCGATCGATAAATCCAGCAAACATCAAAAAAAGGAAACAAATCAGTGCAGAGGATTCAAAGCAAGACTCATCCGGTCAATCACACATCACATATAAGCAAATCAACTTCACATAAGTACCTAACCTTTACCTCATGAATCTCATACCATCATAGGGAAAGTACTTGCCTTTCTCTTGCCCTTTCCTTCCCATGTCATCTCTGGAAGCCCTTGCGCGGTGTTAGCGTCGTTGGTGCGGTAGTCGGAGGTCTTTGCACCCGATCGTAGTGTCCTCCGTGAGATCGCCGGCGTAGATGTTGCCTGACCGAAGCCCGAGCATGGTGAGAAGCTCCGTCGATTTGGCGGAGATGATGAGGAGAAGGAGGCGGCGATTTCGGGCAGTGAGTGAGTGAGTGAGGAATTAGGTGAATATATATACCTAGGTTAATTAAGTCCTAATCTTAAGTAGTTAAGCTCAATCAACTCCTAACTTAATTGAGCATCATATACTTCCCTCAAGCTTAGTAATTTTATCCCCTTAAAATATGTCATACCAATTCATTTTAAATCTCGAAAAATCCCTAAAATTCGTAGAAAATTTAGTACATAAGTTCTTTTATTGACGCTCGTGAGACCTTAATTTATTATTATTATATTTTTTAATAAATTCCTTAATTAACGTTTGGGAGACCTTACAATCCCCCCCCCCCTTTTATAAAAATTTCATCCTCGAAATTTGACTTATCAAATAGTTCAAGGTAGCGGTTGCACATATACAGTTCAGTTTCCTAGGTAGCTTCTTCCATCAGTTGATTTCCCCATAAGACCTTTACCATTTTAATCTCCTTGTTTCTCAGCTTCTGGATTTGATAATCAAAGATTTGCTTCGACACTTCCATCAGTTGATTTCCCCATAAGACCTTTACCATTTTAATCTCCTTGTTTCTCAGCTTCTGGATTTGATGATCAAAGATTTGCTTCGACACTTCCATCAGTTGATTTCGCCATAAGACCTTTACCATTTTAATCTCCTTGTTTCTCAGCTTCCGGATTTGATGATCAAAGATTTGTTTCGGCACTTCCTCATAAGACAGATCTGGCGTCCACTACAAGGACTCATGACCAATCATATGAGAAAGATTAGAAATGTACTTTCTAAGCATAGATATATGGAATACATTGTGAACTCCTGACAAGTTGGGTGGTAGGGCAATCTGGTACGCTTAGGTTCCAACCCGCTCCAAAATCTCGAAAGACCCAATATACCTTGGACTGAGCTTCCCTTTCTTTCCGAACCTCAGCACCCCTTTTATTGGCGACACCTTGAGGAATACATGGCCCCCCACCGTAAATTCCAAATCCCTTCGTCGTTGATCGGCATAACTCTTCTAGCGACTTTGCGCTGCTTGCATTCTATCCTGAATCTTAACCACCAACTCCACTGTATGAGTCACTACGTCTTGGCCCAAAATTACCCTATCTCCGACCTCATCTTAATGCAATAGTGTCCTGCAATTCCTTCCATATAGCTTTATACGGAGCCATACCTATAGTGGTTTGATAGCTGTTATTGTAGGTAAACTTTACTAGAGGTAATTTTAACTCCCAACTTCCTTTGTGTCTATCATACACGTTCGCAGCAGATCTTCCAAAATTTAAATCATCCATTTGGATTGACCATCCATCTGTGGTTGAAAAATAGTACTAAAAGTGAGCTTTGTACCTAATCCACATAAAATATTCATTTTATAAACTTTTTAAAATAAAAATAATCATTTTATAAAAATGTTTATATATTCACATAGTATTATAATTACTGGTTAAATATTAAAGTTCCACTCATCAAATATCTGTCACTCCTAAATATCTCTAATTCCAATAAAAAAATGATTTAAAATTTTAAAAAATAAATAGGTAGTCATTGTCGACCTTTTGATGGCCCTAGTGCATGCCATCCACCCACCTTGATATTGTTTATGTAGTTTTTCTGTATGTTTTTTATTTTTTAAAATAGAAAATATAAAGCATAATTTTTAATATCTCTTAAATATCCCTCTCTAATGGGGATAGTTTAAGTGGGAGTATCCCATTTTAAAAATTTCTAGTATATTTTTTTTCCAAAAAATATAGGCCCAACCTCTCACATGCCTCTTAACAGGCCAAACAATATTTTATTTAGTAAAATGCCTACATGGTTGATCCTGAGGCGTGCACATGGTCGTGGCTCCCACGAGTCATCACCTATAAAATCCATTCCATTAAATTATTCACCTTACTGACGTAGCTAAGTTGATATTCGAATGGTACATTCATATCGCAAGAGTAAAGTCCGAAGCTCTCATAGTCCATTCTCTAAATAAATTCTTTCTATTTCGAAGGTCGTATCTTCAACAAGAAAGTCGATGATTTATCTATCTTCAACAAGGCCGACAGTGAAGGGACGATTGGGATGGACATTATTATCCTTTCCATCACAATCCATTCAATCATCCAGTACATACGCGCGTTAGCATGATAAATAATATAATATAATAGAACGAAGCCAGGATACCTCATTATCAAAATAATAATAATAGTAAACAGTCGAATAAGTAGAAAGAATTCACTAAATCAAAATGGAGATTTTCATTTTAATTAGTTGTTGAAGTTTTGTTTAATTATGATTAAATATTTTCAAACTCTTAATATTTTATTTCTTAACTACTAAAATATTTTTTATTTGATAAAAAATTACATATGAATATGCCGTAATTATTTTATTTAACTAAAAAATAACATGACAAAATATATCAGGTACATACCATGCCACTCCTCTCCATGATCCTGCCTAATTAAATTTAAAACTACTAATAATATTGAACTAGTTTTAAAATTCTCAGAAGATATTTCATAATTTTTTATGATAAAAATAAATTTTTTGGAAGCCAATATAAGAAATTTTAAATTATTAATAATTGACAGGTAATCAAAGATTTTTAAAAGGGATTGCAATTAATTGGTTGATGAAAACAAATATAATAAGCATATAAAAATGAATTAATTAAGTGGTTTATTGACTGTTTAGGGACTGGCTATGCGACTTATAATCTCCTCCCCTCGATTGATTCATACGAATACTTTTATAAATTAATTAACGTGATGGCAACAAATAATAAAACTTGATAATTAAATAAAATATAATTTCAATATAAATGAAATTTATTTCTAATAAATATAAACTATTTCGTTGGATTAACCGTTGTACTAGAATAAAGTGATTTATATATTTATATTTTATCATGGTGCATTTTAAGCTTAGCCACCCATGCATTTAATAATGCAATATTTAAATGATTAAATTTATATAGCGAAATTATTGTACCCAGCGGCCAGTACTACCCCCAACTACCAATGCTGTCATATTGGTGCCCCATGCTAGAGGGCGTCTCTCCCAAACATCATTTAATTTCTAACTTATGATGTATTTTAGGGCATTTCTTCTCGTGGATCCACGATAAACTTAAAATAGGCTGATGCTATATATATTACTGTCATATTCGGCCGATCTACATGTGCCACCGACACTTCAACCTAATGAATTTATTATTATTATTATTAATAAGAATAAGAAAATTTAAAAATTTCTAATATCAAAATACTCTTAAGATATTTTAATGTCAAGTAGAGATATTTTAAAAATATTTGAATAATTACGCTCATCGTTATTATTTTTAATATCACGGCCACGTGATTCGGGCAGGAGAGAACATGCTAGAGTAAGACAAACTGTTAATATCACGGCCACGTGATTCGGCCACGTGATTGAAGGGCGTACAGATGGATGATAATCAAAGTCAATATTTCCATTGGCGATGCTTATCCGAATTCACAAGATTTTGTTATATAGTTTGTTTTATAGCTATTAAAATAATAGATAAAAGAAACTAATACTAAATAAAATGGAAATAATTAATATTTACCGCATTGACTACTTTATTATTAGAATAAATATTTTTTTGAATGTAATTATTGGAATACTTTGGAGCCTATATATTCTCAAGAAGGCAGCAGTCTTCTCCATCTGAAAAGCCAATAAATCCACAACTCAGATCTTACCTCGAAATGGCGATGGTCTTAGATTTTTTTGTCTCAAAATTTATCAAAGACACATCAGACATGGTGGAGAAGGAAATCTTTAAGATGCTCGGAGTGGACAAGGAGATCAAAACCCTCCAAGTTAAGTTGGGAACAATCAATGGTTATCTTCAACAGGCAGAACGTAAGAGACATGGAAATGATGAAATTGATATATGGGTGAGGAAGTTGAAAGATGTCATGTACGATGCTGATGATGTTATTGATCTTTGTATGATTGAAGGGGGAAAGTTATTGATGGCTCATGCCTCTTCAAGTTCATCGACTGTAAGCATCCCTTTCAGCTATCTCTTTTCATGTTTCAAGTGCCTCAAGTATCGTCATGATATTGCCAACCAGATTATATCTTTAAATAGTCGGTTAGAAGGTCTTAAAAATGATGCTGTTATCAAAAATAATTTAGATCAAGCAATGAAAGAACCCATCGAAAATGCTAATAAAGTAGTATTTGGACGTGAAACATCCCACCTACAAGTAGAAGGAGATATTATTGGGACGCAAATTGAAAATGCTACTGAGAAGCTAATTAGTTTGATTCTCGAGAATAATCCAAAGAAAACTCGTGTGTTCGGAGTTGTGGGGACTGGGGGAATTGGAAAGAGCACTTTAGCAAGTAAAATATTTGAGGATGAGAGGATCAAAGAGAATTTTTCAAACAGAAAATGGTTGTATGTTTCTAAGAACTACATTGAAACTGATTTATTAAAGAAGTTGATTAGATTTGAGGAAGGAAGTGAAACCAAAGGGGAAAATTTTGAGGGAAAAAGTAAAGCAGATTTGGAGAACAAACTTGTGTCTGTTCTGACAAGAAACACTTTCATTGTGTTAGATGATGTCTGGAATTCAACTGTGTGGATAGATTTGTTGAGGAAACCTATAGTTAAAAGTGCAAGTACTTGTACGATCTTAGTTACGTCTAGAAAGGAAAAGGTTGTAATGCAAATGAAACCAGCATATATTCACTCAGTTGAAAAAATGAATGAAGAAAGTGGTTGGATTTTGCTTAAACATTTGGTGTTTGAAGGTGGAGAGGAAGAAGATGAGATTTCAAGTTTGGAAGAAATAGGGATTAAACTGGTTAAGAAATGTGATGGATTGCCTCTCGCAATTAAAGCTATTGGAGGGGTTCTATACCAGCAAAATAAAGCAAAGTGGGAGGAGGTTCTTGAAAGCGATGCATGGAAGATGGACCAGATTGAAGAAGAACTAAGACCTTTATACTTGAGCTACGAAGATTTACCATCTACATTAAAACAATGTTTCCTCTATTGTTCTTTGTACCCTCAAAAAAATATGTATTATAAGGAGGTTGTTCAGTTTTGGGTAGCCGAAGGTCTTATTGTTGATGATCAAGATAAGTCCAGGAAAGATCTTCCAACCGGAAAACAAAAAACGCTGGAAGATTTAGGAGAGGAGATCTATAGAGAGCTAATTTTGAGGAATCTCTTGGAAGCTGATGCAATTGTAGATGTGTCCAAAAATTACTTCTCTATGCACGATCACTTTCGGTCTCTCGGTGCACATTTGATGAGAGAGGAAGGGATTCTATATCGACATGGTAGGGAATTCAAAACAGATGAAAACATTAAGATTCGCCGGTTGTCAATCTCAAATATGGCGCCGAAGCTAGTGTTACCTTCTCAAATTCTAAATCAAGCTTGTTTGAGGACTCTAATCCTTATGGAGTCTCCTAAAACCAAGGCGATTGAAGATAGTGTATTGCAATCATTACCTTGCTTGCGAGTTTTGGATCTCACTAGCACATCCATTGAAAAAATTCCAGACTGCATTGGGGATTTGTTACATTTAAGATATTTAGATCTTGATGGGACAAATATTCGAGAGATTCCAACAACTATTGGGAATCTTGTATACCTTCAGAATCTGAATATCTCAGAGTGTCAGTACTTGGAAAGGCTTCCCAAGTCCATCACTATGTTGCATAATCTAAGATGTCTTGACATGAGAGATACTCCACTGCTGACTTACGTGCCCAAGGGAATCGGGAAGCTGGAAAATTTCTATAATCTTCAGGGATTTCTGGTGGGGCAGAATGACTCGACCTCTGAAGAAGGCTGTGACTTGGAAGAGCTGAAAAATCTCTCCAAATTGAGAGGCATAAGCATTTTCAGGCTTGAGAGGGCAGAAAGAGGAGCCTCTGCACTTGCAGACAAACCTTTCCTTAAGCAGCTAACGCTTGGATGGATGCAGCCGGATGAGGATGATGCAGATGAGGAGGAAGAATCAGAAGGTGCAAATGAAGTAGGCTCCGACGAAGAGGCAGATAATGACGGCAATGATGATAAAGATGCAGGCAATGAGAAGGGGGATGACAATGATGATTGCTCAAAACAAGAAAATGAAAATGAGGAGGCAGAAGAAGCAGGCAACGAAACAGAAGACGAAACTGAGGAGGACGAGGCGGAGGAAGACAAAAAAGGATGGAACGAGAAGCAAATTAGAAAAGCCGAGAGGATATGCAATGAAATGTCTCAGCCTTCATCAAACATAGAAGACCTTTTCTTCTATGAGTATCCCGGACGACAGCTCCCGAGCTGGATGATATCCTCTTCCCTGGCTGAATCTTTTCCAAACTTGGCATATTTGAAGCTCCTTGGTTTGCCATGTTGCACAGAGCTCCCTCCCTTTGGCACACTGCCCCAGCTGAAGTACCTCAGTATTGAACGGGCAAGCGCAATAACCACCATCGGTTCTCGATTCCTCGGATCAAGAAGCTCTGCCTTTCCCAAACTCGAAGTGCTCCAATTCGACGACATGCCTAAATGGGAGGAATGGACGTTCGATGGAGTAGAGGAGTTAACTGGTCATGGAACACCACTTGCAGTGAAGTTGTTTCCAAGTCTCAGGGATTGTGTCATCTTCGACTGTCCAAAGCTGAGAGCTCTTCCTGCAGGTCTCTACCGCGCCACCAACTTCAACGAATTGTGCCTGCGCCAAACGTATGTGCTAGGAGAAATAATCAATCTCCCTATGGCGTACAAGCTCGAGGTGACAAATGGCAGTGGATTGAAGAAGATATCCAACATCTCATCAGTAAGATATCTTGAGGTTGATAATTGTCCCAACTTGGAGTGCGTGGAAAATCTTACCAAGCTGCAGCATTTAGTGTTGATATGTTCAGAGGAAACTGAACAGCTCCCGCAGTGGTTATCGGGTCTGATCGAGCAGCATAACAACACATCTAGCACTCACAGGAGTTTCAGAAAATTCGAGATGCAATGCAGCCTGCAACTACTGCAGACCTGTCTTGAGGGCAATGAGAATTGGGACATCATCAAGCAAATTCCTAATGTCAAAGTCAAAACACCTTCTGGAAAAGCGTATATACGCTATACCAAGGATCCCTATATGTATGATCCACACGTTCCTGCTAATTGAGAAAGGTGATTCTTCTATATTCCAAGCCGGTCACTTTTCCTCCTTTCCATATAACCTCGAGTTTTGCCAATGCCCCTCTGCTTGTTTTTGCAGGTTTGTATCAGTCAAAGTATCAGTTAGTATTTGCTTTAATTGTATTGGTGAATAAAGCTATGCAGCGCAAGATTGTGATTTCTACGGTGCTGTTTGCATTTGCTTTCTTCGGGGGTGCAAGATTGTTTGTTTAGAATAACTTCCCTTTCTTGGAGTTGCTCAAGGGAAATATTTGGCGTGGCCATATAATTTATATATTGTTTGAAGTACTTTTTGCAAAGTCCCTTAGTCTAGTCTCCTCCTCCTCCTCGTCGTCAGTCAGCTTATTAGTAAGTTTTTGTATAACTGAAGCAATTCATCTCACCTATGTAAGTCGCTTAGTTCTTGCAATGACCATCTTCTTTTCTTCTTTCAGGTTCATATCATTTGAAGCCTTCAAGTGTGTTTGTGTTTTCCATGTTGGTAAATAAAAGCTATTTGATGCAAGATGTGATGATTTCTACCAATAAAATTTGCATTCTTGAATTTGATTTACTGTTGGTGTGTTGGGCGAAACCATTGTCTTTCTACACATTGTTGGCAAAACCATTATGTCTTTCTACAAATTGAAGGTGATTCTTCCTATCTAAGTTACTTGCCTCTCATACTAAACATATATAGCTTTGTCACTTCTTGCACTAATTGTTTAATTGTTCTTTCTTTTGCAGGTTTATATCTTGAGAATTCACAATGTGGGAGAGAAGTGATGATTTTAATCAAACAATTTGTATTTTAATTTAATCTTTTCCGTACCTTGAGTTTGTCTCTACCAACAAGGGCGATTCATCAACTTGTGTAATCGTTTAGTTCTTGGATTGCTCTTTTATTTTTAGAATCATATGATATTGTTAGCTTGTGTTTTCTTTATCAGTAATAAGCCTGTTCAGCTCAGGATGTGATGATTGTGATTTATATCACAGTTAGTATTTTTTTTTTTTCCCTTTCAAAGTGAGAGGAGATCTCTTGGTCCACAAAAAATGGATTAGGGATGGTCCATTCCTAATTAGGGTCAGATTGTAATTGAGATCTAACTACAATTGGTTACGATTCTTTCATGAGTTCACCGTCTCCATCATATTATAGTTTAGATCGGAATGGACGGCCGGAGGCCGCTGGATGTCTCAGTTGCCGGGGAGTGAGCGGGACAGGCCTCCGGGGTGAACCCATGAAGGGGCTAGATCATTGCCTTGAAATCTGGATATTTATGCAAAGAATTGAAATAAAAATTTTCATTTGCCAGAGATCCTTCAGGTAAATCCAAGAACAAAGAAACATCCTGCATCCATTAGATAACTGGAAGAATCTGCCTTCCGTGTTCTTTATCAAAAATTCAATCCATTAGCACATCAGACTTTATCACGAAAAAAATCACAAGAGATTCCGATTTACACTAAGATCGTTCAAGAAATCATCAGAATGCTCCATTTCCTCTAGAGAGCAGCATAAGAACTTGCCAACAAAGTAAAATGGTTGCTGGAGATAAAATATATTAAATGCATCAAATATCGCCACAGAATTACCAATTCATTTTAAAGCTATGATTTTAAACGAAACACTGAACCAGGTTCCATCATGAAACGTTCAAATCACCTTTGCAAGAAACAGTTCGTGTTGTAATTAATTAATTCAAATATATATTTTTAAGATAAAAAAATAAAAGTTTACTTGTAAATCCAACTACGATTGATTGGGACTAATTAGGATATGCGTTATCGCAATGAAATAGTTTATTTAGTCAATTGTCTCTTTCAATATATATATATATATATATATTAAAATAATTAAAGGTTAGGAAAAAATAAAAATAATAAAATATTTTATAGTTATTTTTTAAAATAATTTTATATATATATCATAATAATTAACATTGTGAACATTACTTTTTTTTAAGTAGATTATTTATGATCCAATAAAACTAAATTGTGACTTAAGCCTCTACTAAGTTAGTGCTTTTAAATGTTAAAGAATATAGAAAAGAAGATTAAATATTGACATACTAACTTATATTAGAATGTTAACATTTTTTTTAGTATGGTTAGAACTCGTGCGAGCTAGAAGGGTGAATAACTCCGATCGCTTTGTCTCAATTATATGCTAGTCATTTGAATGAGCACCAGAATACTTGAATCAAACTTGACGCCACATACACAATATCTTAGTTTTTTCTTGGTATCCGTCTCTTAAGACAATTAATCGAAAACCTAGTCCTATTGATCTACTACCACTAAATCTTGTCTTTCTTGGATATCTTCCAAAGGTGGAGAACTCTTTAATAACTATTCCACATTCAATACAACAAAATAATTACAAATTCACCTAACCTAGTACTCTAAGATTATTTTTGATGTGATCAACCAAGTTTAGGTTAGGTTCTGTTATGTTTTGATCCCTGTGTCTAAGTGTGCAGGAGCTTAGGAGCACAGGAAGTCAAGCGGAAGACGTGGCAAGTGAGAAGGACGGTACGGGAAAGAGTCGACGGGCTTGGTGTGTGGGACGAAATGCTGCAGAAGAGTACACCGGTGGACGAGAAGAACATGCACGACGTTCGAGGGACGAGAAGCCGGAGCGGAAGCCTGCTCGAGGAGAAAGCCGGAAATTGGGTTCGGGTGAGCCCTATTTCAGTTGACCGAAATCATCCAGGCAATCGGAGCAGCGGAAGAGCTAAAGTGGAGCTATGGAGCTGCTAGAGGCACCTTCAACACCCTTCAACATGAGTTGAAGGCGCCTCCACGACCTTTAGGCAGAAGGCACCTTCAATGGCTGAAGGCGCCTTCAACCAGCCATGGAAGGCGCCTTCCATGGCCATGGAAGGCGCCTTCGACCAGGCAATTCTGGTCGTTGTAGAAAAGGATAAAGTTTTATCCTTGGCCTCGCTAGAGGCGCCTCCCAGCTCTATGGAAGGCGCATTCAACCTGCAGATAAGATTTTCCAGAGGTTATAAAAAGACCTCTGGACCTAGGAAAAATGTATCAACTTTTGTATTAACTTTCCTAGTCTTTTCTGAGCTTTCATTGTGTGTAAAAGACTTCTCCGCCTTCAGTGAAGGATATTCTTAGTGAGCTTTCATCTGCCTTGGATTAACAACCATCTAGGTTGTAACCAAGTAATTCTTGGTCTTTTACTTATTTCCTTTAAGTTGTTATTTCTATTTTAATTGCTTTGCTAATCTAAGTCGAAAGACGAGAATTTTTTTTTTTTTTTTGCGTTTCAGGACTCAACCCTCTCGAGCCGACCTACCCGGACCAACAAAGTCCTGGTAGGTCAAGATTGATCGGATGTTAGGCAATGATGAAGTTCTGAGGGGTCAAGATTGACCAGATGCTAAACAATGGGAAGTCTTAGTAGGTTAAGGTTGAATGGTTGATTGGATATTGAGTAAAAGAAATTCTGATAGATTGAGGTCAACTGGATACCAAACAAGATGACAATTCAACTTGATAAGATTGAAATAGAAGTATTAAGATATTGATAGGGCACATCGATCAATCGATAGACTTTAAACTCCAAAATTAAGGTTTTGAGATATTTTTAGGGTTTGATATCGTAACTAGGGTTTTTGCTACAGTGGTTAGGATTCATTGCAAACCTTTAACTTTGAAAATTATGGTTTCTATCGTAATTTTGAGGATTGCTAAATAACTTTAGGGGTTGCTACGGTGGCTTGATTTAGGGTTTTCGCTACTGCAGCAATTGATTGGCAAGATCGACTGGAAGCAACCAATCGATTGGTGAGTCTCATGAATCAATTGGAAGGTAAAAAATAGTCATTTTGCAAGTTTAAACAATCAGATCCAATATGGAAATAGATTGGCGAAGTCTACTAATCGATTGATAGGCAGAAATCAGCCCGAATGCAACCCTATAAAAGAGGGTTTCATGAAGATTTGAAGAGACTAGTTCTTGGAGATTCTGAGGTGAAGTGCTGGTATATTTTCGGATCATAAAAGGACATGTTATACGAGGTTTTTCTACCTCTGAAAGGTATTCAAAAAAGATAAGTTCATAATAGAAGGAGATCACTAGGAGTAAGCCTTGGATTAGTCTCCTAAGAGGTGGATTCTAAGTAAATCCAAGAGTTGTGCATGTGACGTCGGTATTGATTCAAGTTTCCACTGTGCATTCGAACAATGAACACAAAATCAAGACGAAAAGTAATCGGAGCTATTCACTCCCCTCTTGCTCATACAAGTCCTAACAAGTAGTTTCAGAGTGAGCTCACTCTTCATCGGTTTAACCATTGGGGGTAGCCTAATGGATGTGCATAGGACATGTTTCACAAAACACGCAACGAAGGAAAAAATAAATCTAATTTATTATAGTACACATATCACACACATACAGGATATACTCATATAAGATATAATCACAATATAAAATTTTTATGAAACTAAATTTCAATCTAGTTATACTTGACGGATGGCACGGAGTGGAAATGACATCAACCAATGACGCTAGGAAGCCTCACCTCTATTTGTATCCATGCCGAGCAATCATCAAGATGGCTTCACAAAGCCACAATTCTTGATTCCATCTTCGGTACTAATTGACAAACAGAGACAATCCGAGAGAGGGATCATGGCACAATTCGTGTCTGGCAGTCAAAGCAACTCGACGACACAAATCGATCAGCGACCAACCTTCACAAGGTTGTTGTACGACAATGGGAAGATCGTTGTTGGTGGATGTGGCTGGTGACAAAGGCCTCCACTAGCCAGTTGAGGGCCAACAGAGGAAAGTCGGACGGTTGGTGATGTAAAGAGGGGGTCTACAACAATGGGATAGTAGCTTCTTGCAGTTGTTTGTGCGCAAACGGAGGGTGATTGATAGTCGTCCAATGTCCATTAGTTGGGGTTGATACCAAGAGGGCCAATGGTAGTAGGTGGTGCCAGTTGGTTAGGCGATGACAGCAGCAATCCGATGGAAATAATTTCTGCCAACTTTCATTGTTGTTCGATGGTCCAAGGCTAGAGCTACTGTGCTCTGATATCCTTCTGGCCGCTAGTAGGTTGAGATCCTCTTGCGACAAGGTGACAGTTGTGATCTTTCCAGCGTCTTCCATGTTCATGCTATAGAATAAGGTGCAGTAGTTGTTCCTACCTACAGTCTGTGAACATGGACAGTTGATAAGATGGTGTATACAATGACCGCAAGAAGACCTTGAACGAGAGGAATCTCCGGTTGTGAACAAGTCTTCCACGTCATAGAGAATGGAGAAAGAATAAAATATCAGTAGATAGGCCAGGGAGGTGCCCCCAGTGCAGTCACTCTAGAGGGGTTCCCAGTGCAATCACTCCGACACTCAAGTTAATAAGGAGGATGAGTGAGGGTAATCGAAGAACAATGATGATTAATAACGAAGAGCAATTGGAAAAACTTACTTGCGTGTGAGGAAGAGCCCCCTTATATCATGTTATTTTCTCTATCATACATAACGAGGTATATTGTTATAATAAGGCCAATCACACTGGCATATTGTCATCTTGCCCAAATTGTACCGACCCGCTTCTGTCTAGAGACAACGAAAGCATCCACTATACTAGTTACGCAGAGGATATTCCAGTGATTCTCTGACAACTATTATGTATAACATTAAAAGAGATATCTGGCTACTGCACTACAAAAATAATAACAAATAATGACTGAAATTTTTGTTGTAATTCCGTCGGTATATGAGCTTACCGACAGAATAACAATGGAATATGTGATATTGGAATCAATTGGGTCAAAAATGTAACTTATCGACAGAATTGATATTCAGTCGGTATCCCCTGATGGAATTTAAATTTCCGTCGGTGAATTTAACGACAAAAACACTATCCCGTTGGTACATCTAGACGGTGGGGTAACGGAATTTACCGACTGATTCAAATTTAGTATGTAAAATTACCGACTGAATCTAGAATTCAGTCAGTAAACTACCGGCGGACCAGGAATTCAGTCGATAAATACTTACTGAGTTACAGATTTAGTCAATATTATATCGAAATTCCACTATACATATTCGATATCTTCCGATGGAATGGTGGTTTCCGTCAGAAATCACCGACGGAATAAGTATTTCGTCGATAAAATAAAATAAATTTTTTAAAAAAATCCTAGTGTATTTACAGCATATCCTATATACAATTTTTATATCAATAAAAACCATCACAAACGATGATAATACAAATACAATCCACACATAAATCACAATTCATACACCATACTCACAAATATAATCACAAATATAACATGCTCACAACATACAAATAATCAAACTATTAAAAATTCAATACAAAACACAATCATAACTATCCAAAATTCAGTACAAAACACAATCATAATTATCCAAATACAAAATACTCACAGAATCATAACTATCCAAAAGTGAATGACAAGTATCTAATGTCCAAAATAAAATATCCAAAATACTTACCATGATGCATCTCCTACACATATATCCAAATACAATCCTGTAAAAGTTAAATACAAGAGATTATGATCAGAATAAATAAATACAAATGTAATATATAACTCAAATATTGTAATATATAACTAATTTTACATGTAAAAAAGTACTTGGATTATATTTTGGATATCCAATGATGGCGAATGTATCAATATGGACTCCTGAAAAAATGTAATACAATTGAAGATAAATATCTAATAATATCTAAATAGAATAAATATATTTTGCTTAGTTTATGTACAACAAATAAAAAAAATCAAGTTGTAGTTAAACATACCTTAGCATAATCTAATCATCAGCAGGGTGTGATGGGTCTCGAGTCTCCTGTGACTCAATGTCATCCTGTGACTGGGGTTGTAACTAGGCCCATGAAGTAATGACTGTTTACATCTAGGCCAATGCCTGCTCATTACTCGTCGACTGAGTAGCCCACCTCTGCTCCTGAGCAGCCCACCTCTCCTCCCACCTCTGATCTCAATTCTTGATTTTGTTTTCTTAATGACTTCATTTCAGAAGAAGAAGAGGAACTAGCATGACTCCTAGGAGTCCTCAACCGATCAAATACTACCTTAGCCAGGGAGCCAAGGCCGTAGAGGGAGGAGTTCTCTATCCTTCTACCCACAACATAATAATAAATATCACTTATTTGCTTGGTGGATAGATCCTGTGACTCCCCTCCCTCTACCGGTGGCTGAGATGTCTGAGCTACTCTACTTTGTCATTTCCTCCTGTGTAGAAAAAAAATATACGATTTATATCTTGTACATAATTACTAAAGCTAATTAATCATTATTAATGATTAAATATAATAAAGTTAACAATTCAAACCTCAATTTTCTTAGATTGAAAATCAACATATGTGACATCCTTTCTCTAGTGAGTCTTGAGAAAGATCTCCAGAAAAGTGGGTTGTCTTTCTAAAGAACGTTGCTGCATACACAAATAAGTTGGGCCAAAATTATGCAATTTTATTAATAAATAAAAATCTTATTTATATAACTTTAAATTAAACTCACCAGATCTATAGCGTGCTCAACAATGGATCGGGATCCTAATGTATACCGAGCGGATCCGGTGTTTGGGCCACTTGGCTTTGTATTCCTATTTTCTCGAGCTTTTGTTTGCCATCTCTCTGCAGACCAAGTGGTCGTCCATGCACCCTAGATAGGCAATAGACTTCGGATATTATTCGAAGTAATAGGTAGATGAGTACCGAAGTAAATGCACGTGAAGTAAAAGGGATAATTTTTTTTTACTTTGCCACATGATTACCGAAATCTATCACCGGTCCAAAACCGACTTCGAAGTAAAAAAGTTCTATTACTTCATCGAGACCAATAAAAATACCGAAGCAGTTGATTATATATTACTCCATACGTTACGTTGTTTGACGAAATAAAATATGTATGTGACTTGACAATTTTTAAATTTTGGTGCAGTAAATGTTTAACATTACTTCTGCATAATTTGACTTGGTCAAAGTATTTATTATTGTATTAGTTCATCGCAGTATAGAAGTAATAGAACATATTTTATTACAATAAAAAAAATCAATGTAGCGAAGTAATTTATATGAACTACTTCACAAATTTGGTCAGTAGTGAAGTAAATAGTTTTTTTATCTATGCCACTATTTAAGTTTATCAAAGTCTTTTGTGTTGTATTACTCTATCATTTATTATAGTGTCTAAGTAATTAATCATATTTTACTACAATACAATTTTAATTGATAAAAGTGTATATTATAATATTTTACTATAATACAATATTTTTCACCACCAAAATTGAAAAATATATTACTAATAAATATTTTACTAACAAGGTTGAAGAAGAAAGGAGTTGCGAATGGTGAATCATCATTTTTTTAACAAACAAACAAAACAAAACAAAATGAAGAGATATCTATAGGAAGAACATTAATGACATAACATAGGAAAGAAGGGGTGGAGAGGGAAGAAATCTAGTGTCAGGTGGTTCTCGCGACTCGGGGAGAAAACATCCAAGGAGAAGACTACTGTCGCACTTCGGGGAGAAAACTCTGAAAGAGAAGGCTGCCATTTGAAACAATTATATGTATAAATTTTATTTTATAACTTATTACTTCATCAAATATATATTATAAAATAAAAAGTCAAATAAAATTAAAAGTGAGACCCATGTTTTTAAACCTACAAAGTCTAAAATCGTATTTACTGCATCAAATTTATTATCAAAGTTGATTATCATATATTACTTCGTAATTACTGATTATCGAAGTAAACAGTGACGAAGTCTATTGCCCATTTTCACATAGTATCTCGTTGGATACATAAGCTAGTCTTGTGTCGTTCCTTCTTATATAATATAAGAGGTCTTTGTATAATTTGACATAATAAATATTCCAAGTTGCTGCAAATTCTACCTCTTATCCATCCTCCCACGTATATTTTTTTTGCAATTAAAAATTAAAAAATTAGTATATTAAAAGATAAATATATCGTACATATTTAATTTACTTACCATAAATTTATTCTCTGAGTTGACATGCCTCTATGTAGTACCAAAAATGCAGACTCTTTCTTTAAATTTTCTGCTAATATATGTCGCTACTCGATAACCATCTGGAGTAAACCTGCATATAAAAAATATTATGACATAAGATATATGCTATAAATAAAGAACTTGAATTACTAATAAACCCTGGGGTTGCTTCTTGGGAGGCAACCCAAGGGTTTTTGTTTTAATTTGTTATTAATTTATCGTTCTATTTAGTTCAATGAAGTTTTTTTTAATTGTTGGATCTTTGTTTTCAGGATGTTCATAATCTCCACGAGCTGGCTGTGATCGTTTCATGGACGTGGAGGCGTCAGAGGACTACGCGCGTAAGAGAGTCGGCCGTGTGACCCCACACGACCGTGTGAAGCTAACAGAGGAAAAAATGCCACTGGTCGTGCGACCCCGCATGGCCGTGTGGCTTGTGCAGAGAAAGAATAATACACGGTTGTGCCGAATGACACGACCGTGCGAAGTCACCAAAGGGGAAGAGGGCACAGGTCGTGCTGATTTGGCACGGCCGTGCGATCGCGGCCGAGAGGAGGAAAGAACCAGCCGTGTCAATTGACACGACCATGCCAAGCTATCAAGAGGAGGGCGTGCGGATTCTTACACGGCCCGACCCAATTCCACTCCTATTAGGGCACGGGTGAGCAAAGGCTTACACGGTCGTGCCGCCACCATCATCTCCTTCCTCATACCCCCCCCCCCCCCCCCTCTCTTTCTTTCCTCCCACAAGTTTCCAAAAGTGCTACCACCCATCTCCCACATTCATCTCATTCAAATCTACCTCTCCTGTGTCATCCGTGATGTTGAATATCATCGAAGGGAGCTCTCGTCAAAGGAAATGAAAAGAGTCATTGGTTGTCTCGAACAAGGGGCATGCACGCTTCAAAGGTATATCTAACAACTTCAGCATTACTTTCTCTAGTGATGAACAATTGCATCGTTATCACTCTTTATCCAAACGTTCTATTTTGAGCACTAGGTTTATGGACCTAGAAACCTTGGAAGTGCTAGAGTTTAGGAATGATATTAATTGGTTGCTTGATAGAATAGGTTGGACTAACGTGATGACCATGAAGTACCCAACTTATCCTCGTATCATTTTGAAAATTTTAAGCTCCATCACTATTGATAATGTTCAAGGAGGAGGAAAATTAAAATTTTGTTTATTTAATGATGACTATGAATGGAGTCTTGAGGATTTTAATGTATACTATGATTTGCCTAGGGATGAAGCTTACATAATCCTACCTGCTTTTGAAAAATTCAAATTTAAGGGAGCAAATTGGTGGATGGTCTTGCTTTAATCCATATGTTTCTAATGGCACTAGTATCATTAACTCAATTTTTTGATATGTCCATATGATGATGAGGACCACAATATTTGGAAGGGGTGGTAAAGAAGGAATTGTAAGACTTTCAGACTTGTATTGTTTATGGGCAATGATAGAAAATGTGTCTATTAATTCTGGGTATTTCTTTTTAAGACACTTGATAACATTAGGGAAGACTTCTTCATCTGCCCCCATTATTTTAGGAGGATTGCTTACTCATATTGCGGAAGTACTAGGTTATGATCTGAGTGGTCTTGAAATGATTGAAGATGTTTATCGAATGAATTTAAATTTTTGTTTAACCACTCATTTGATTCGCCCAGAGGAATATGAGTATAGTCTTGTGATTAAGGATAGTTTTCCCCTTAGATTGCCCAACCCGACTTTGACCACGATCCATGTTAAGGAGAATCGGCGTTTGACTTTAGCAAAGCAACAAATTAACCCACCTCCAACCTCCCTTCCTAGAAATATGCCTTCGGTTAGTCGAGATATTTTGCGATTCGATTTCCAAGAATTTCGTCCTATTATTAACTCTTTTCATCATGACTTGGATCAAACTAATAGATTGTTTATTAGAAATTTTTGCATGAAGGACGAGCAATTTAAGCACTTGCAGGATTGTTTTCGGAGTGAAAGAGATTTATGCACACGAATGCTTGAATTCATGGATGCTCATAGGAAGAGAATGGCTTGGAACAAGGATTTTAGGTGGTATATGAGGAATTTTTAGAGTAGTATTGACAAGTTGTTCTCGTATCATAAACAAGTAAGGAACTTGAGATGGGTAGTTGAGTCTTATCCTGAGCTTCCCGACCTCCCCGACCTTCAGCCTCATCGGCCATTTTGATTTCATCGGGACGATGAAAAATCTAAGTCTGGGGGGTGTTGTGTTTGCACAACCTGAGTCGTGTCGAGTCTTTTTCTTTTCTTTCTTTCTTTCTGCAAAGTTATTTAGTTTGCTTGCATTTCATTTTTATTTCTTTTAATTTCATATTTCTACTTGCATCTCAATTGCACTTTCTTTTCCCACTTATAGTTTTGAGGCATATTTGAGAACATCAAACCCTCTACTTCCTCTGCTAACTTGTCCAATAGTAAAATGACTAGCACGTATATTTTCTTAGTTCATGTGTTATAGAAATAGTATTAGTATGTTTGGTGTACCTCCTTTCTCTATCTTTAGTAGCATGAAATAAGTTAAACATTGTACGGAGTTTAGTATAAGTTTTGGCCTAACCTTAAGGATCTTACTTTCACTTCACTTAAGTACTTAAGCTTGAATAGTAGGAATATTTTGAAATAGTTATGATTTATCCAATCTGCTTAGTACTTTTGTTCCTATGGGGATTCCTGTTGGAGCAATCTTGCTCAAGACATTACTCATTATTGATGTTTGATTAAATGAGTTTAAGTTAGGCATTAATTGTGATCTAACATAAGTATTGAGTAAGCAGATATGAAGAGAAGACCAAGTATGAAAACTTGGCAAGGAAAGTTCCGGAGGTACGATCTATTGGCAAAATAGAGACTTAGCATGACAAAGCCAATGGTAGTCCTTGAAGGCAAGCGCAAGGATGAGGAGTCATGGAGACGGAAGCATCCTAAGGGCGCAAGGCTGAGGGAAGGTACTTGGAGGCATGAAGTCTAAGCTAAGGAAGTATTTCAAGTATCTAATAATGTAAAACTGGAACTGTACAAACTGCTGTAAATCTCAAAGGCATAAGGTACCAGTCGACTGGTACCCACACCAGTCGACTGATACCAAGGCACAGAACGAACAGAATGTCGACAGGCTGATTGGAGGCAAGTACCAGTCGACTGGTGTCAGTACCAGTCGACTGGTAGATAACCGTTGTGAAGTGGCGGCTCAAAATCTCATCAAATCTTTAGTGCCGTTGAAGCCATCAGTCAACTGATATGTATACCAGTCGACTGATGTCGGGAAAACTATAAAAGTAATCTGTTAGAGCTTGGAGAGAACTAACTGTTCAAAAACTGGAAAAAGTGCTCATCAAGTGATCTTCAAGTCTACAGATATTCACTCTCTTCCTCCTAACTCTACTCTCCATTCTTGTAAAGAGGAAGAGAAAATTGTGCAAGGGTTTCTCCACCTTCGATTGTGATTCGTGAAGGAGAAGTTTATAGTGAAGCTTGATTGTGTGGGTGTGTGCCTTGGATTAGTCACCTCAAGGAGGTGGAGACCAAGTAAACTAAGGAGTTAGCATTGTTCTCTTATTTTTGTGCATTTTCTTTATTTCTATTTGCTTTCGCTAACAAGATTGTAGGAAAAATTGAAGAAAGGCTATTCACCCCCCTCTAGCCAATAGTAAAGGTCCTATCAATTGGTATCAGAGCAATGTTCGCATCGGAAGACCTCACCGTCAACCGAAGCATCAAAATGGCATTTCAAGAGGGATATAGCACCGCAAGGCCACCCTTCTTCGATGGGAACGACTTTCCATATTGGAAAGGTAGGATGGAGTATTATTTAATGAATGACATTGAAAATTGGTTTAGTATTGTAGATGGATTCGAGATGCCAAAGGATGGGTCGGAGCTCCTCTTTCAACCAAGGATTGGACAAAAGAGATGGCAAAGAAGGCTCAAGCAAATGCAAAAGATACAACAACCCTACAATGTGGACTCTCAAAGGAGCAACTAAGCAAAGTAGGACCATTCAACTCCGCCAAAGAGCTTTGGGAAAAACTCATTGAGTTGAATGAAGGATCAAGCGAATCAAGGAGAGCCAAAAGAGATCTCTTGTTGGGGCAACTTCAAACTTTCACTATGAAAACAAATGAGACCGTGAGTCAAATGCATGGTAGATTCAAGGAGATAGTGAATGGTCTTCATGTAATAGGTGAGAAAATTGACAATCGAGACTTAGTAAGGTATGTTTTACAATCCTTTCCTAGAACTACCTTATGGGCATCAATGGTTGATGCGTATAAGGTTTCTAGAGATCTTTCCTTAGTTAAGCTTGATGAATTATTTTGTGAATTTGAACTTCATGAACAAGCTAATATGGTTTCAAAAGAGAAAGGTATGGCTCTTATTGTAGAAAAGAAGGAAAAGAAAAAGAAGAAAGAAAAGAAGATAGAATCCTCATCATCCGAATCCGAACAAGGGTCATCGGATAGTGATGATGAAATGTCGGTGAGTGAAGTGGCTCACTATGTCCAAAAGATGATGGGAAGATCAAGAAAATTCACAAGAAATGATGTGAAGAAAATGTTTCAACCCTCCAAAGGTAAAAATAGTCAAAGTTCAAGTTTTAATACTAATGTGACTTGTTATGGATGTAACAAGAAAGGACACATTAAGCCAAATTGCCCGGAACTAAAGAAGAAAGAAGAAAAAGGAGAAAAAGAAGAAGGAAGCCATGGTGGCTCAAGCTACATGGGATACACCAAGCATTGACTCATCGGATGAAGATGAGCTATGCCATGTTACTCGACATATGACATTTATGGCCTTTGAAGATGACAAAGAAGAGTCAAGTCAAGAAGAAGTGTCAAGTGAAGAGGACTCATCAAATGGAGAGTCATCAAGTGAGGAATCATCATCAAGTGATGATGATGACGTAAAAGAATCTCCCAAAGTAGAATTTCTCTATAAAACTATTGCTCATCTCAAAAATTCTTTTGTCAAATCACAATCTAAGGTAAAAACCTTGAAGGGAAAGCTTAGGACCATTAAAGTTGATGCATGCATGTCTAGTGAGTCAAATATGCTCAAGGAAGAAAATGAGAAAATGAAGAATGATGTGATTGAATTAAGAGCATGTTTAGAAAAATTCACAAATGGATCCAAGTATCTAGATATGATCATTAGAGATTAAAGAGCCGTTTACAACAAAGCCGGAATAGGATATAGACCTAAGGAAAAGGAAGTTGCTTATATGTCTCTAATCAATGGTACTAGGAATGATGCACTTAGGAACAAAGTTACGAAAAATCTTAAAGGGAAGGTAAAACAAGCTTGGGTGCCTAAGAAATATTTGAATGATATTTTCGAATCTAGTGCATGGGTACCAAAGAGTTGTGTGTTTTATGTTTCTTAGGTAGAGAAGAAGGATGCAAGTATGTGGATTGTGGATAGCGGTTGCTCAAGACATATGACCGGTGATGTGAGCAAGTTCTCAACAATAAATTATATAAAGAAAAGAACGGTATCATTTGGGAATAGTGGAAAGCTCAAGATTATAGGTAAAGATACAATTAAGGTATCATCTAAAATTACTATTCATAAAGTCCTATTGGTTAAAAGTATGGGGTTTAATTTGCTTAGTGTTAGCCAATTATGTGATGCCGGATATAATGTTAAGTTTTATCCCGATAAATGTTTAGTTAAGCACAAAAATTTTGAGAATGTTGTGCTAAACGGATTTAGAAAAGCAAATCTTTATTATATTGATCTTTCATATGCTTCTAATCCTCCTATTAAGTGTTTAATATCAAAAGAAGAGGAAGGATGGTTATGGCATAGAAGACTTGGACATATCAATATGAGAAACATAGCCAAGGTAGCCAAGATGGAGCTAGTAAAGGGACTACCAAAGATCAAGTACATCAAGGACAAATTGTGTGATGCATGTCAAGAGGGTAAGCAATCAAGGTCATCACACAAAGGTAAAACTTTAACTAGCACTTCATTGCCATTAGAGTTATTGCATTTGGATCTTTTTGATTGTCATAGAACACCCTCTTTGGTAGGTAACAAATATTGTTTGGTGATAGTAGATGATTACTCTAGATATACTTGGGTTTATTTCTTGAAACAAAAGGGAGAAACTTTAGAAACAATTATCGGGTTTACCAAGAGGATAGAAAACGAAAAGAATCTCAAGATTGATAGAATTCGAAGTGATCATGGTGGAGAGTTTGAGAACTTGAACTTTTCTAAATTTTGCTTAGAAAATGGCTATAAGCACGAATTTTCTTGTCCAAGAACACCTCAACAAAATGGTGTAGTGGAGAGAAAAAATAGGGCCTTACAAGAGGCGGCTAGGACCATGCTTAATGCATACTCTTTACCTAGCTACTTGTGGGCCGAAGCGGTTAATACCGCATGTTATATTCAAAATCGTGTCTTGATCCATAAGTTTTTAGGTAAAACACCTTTTGAATTATGGAATGGAAAAATCTCTACAATTCACTATTTAAAGTCTTTGGTTGTAAGGTTTATATTCTTAATACTAAAGATGACTTAGGAAAATTTGAGGCCAAGTCCAATGAGGGAATTTTAGTTGGATACTTATCTACTAGTCGAGGATATAGAGTATACAACAAAAGGACTCAAATGATTGAGGAATCATCCAATGTTGAGTTTGATGAATCCACTAGTACTTACCCTAGGAAATCCCCTATTGATAAGGATATAAGTGAACCAAATCAAGACGTTACTCAAGGATGACAAAATCTACTTTTAGGGGGTATTGATCAAGGGGGAGGAAGAGATGGTTCGGATGATGAAAGAAACAATGTAAACATTGACCTTTCCAAAGATGATGATTCAAGTATCTCAAGGACCTTAAGACACCATCAAGATCATCCTATCAATCAAGTAGTTGGAGATGTGGCACAAGGGGTAAGAACTAGATCCTACTTTAGGGATCATACTAGTCAAGTTGCTCTAATATCACAACTTGAACCAAAAATAATTGATGATGCTTTACTTGATACGGATTGGATTTTAGCAATGCAAGATGAATTGAATCAATTTGAAAGGAGTGATGTGTGGGAGTTGGTTCCAAGACCTAATGATAGTACAATCGTCACAACGAAATGGGTTTTTAGAAACAAGTTGGATGATCAATGGAGAGTCACTAGAAATAAAGCTAGGTTGGTAGCTAGGGGTTTCAATCAAGTAGAATGACTTGATTATGATGAAACATATGCTCCGGTAGCCCGATTAGAGTCCATCCGAATATTATTAGGATATGCCGCTTACATGAGTTTTAAACTTCATCAAATGGATGTAAAATCGGCTTTCTTAAATGGGTTCATTAAGGAAGAAGTGTATGTAGAGCAACCACCCGGATTTGAGAGTATAGATAGCCCAAACCATGTTTATAAGCTTAAGAAAGCATTATATGGGTTAAAACAAGCACCCCGGGCTTGGTATGAAAGACTTTCATCCTTTCTAATCTCCAAGGGCTTTAGAAGAGGAACAATTGATCCAACATTGTTTTTAAAGTCTAAAGGTGGAGACATTTTCATTGCCCAAGTCTATGTTGATGACATCATCTTTGGCTCAACAAATAATGACCTTCTTCATGATTTTATTAAACACATGGAAAGCGAGTTTGAAATGAGTCTAGTTGAAGAATTGAGTTTCTTTTTGGGATTACAAGTAAAACAAACTAATGAGGGAACCTATGTGTACCAATCCAAATTTGCTAAAGAACTTATCAAGAAATTTGGGTTGGAAAATGCTAAAGGAGCAACTACCCCTATGGGGACTAACACCAAGATAGATAGTGATTAAGGAGGAAAGTTAGTCGATCCAAAGCAATATAGGAGCATGATTGGTAGTTTGCTATATCTAACCGCTAGTAGACTGGATATATTATTCGCGGTAGGAATGTGTGCAAGATACCAATCATGTGCGAAAGAGTCACATTTAGTAGCGGTAAAAAGAATTTTGAGATACATCAAGAGCACTCTTAATGTAGGGATTTGGTACCCTAGAACTAGAAATTTTGACCTTGGGTATACCGATTCCGATTATGCGGGTTGCAAATTGGATAGGAAGAGTAATAGTGGTGGATGTCAATTTCTTGGACCTTCTCTTGTAAGTTGGAGTAGTCGAAAACAACCTTGTGTGGCATTGTCCACAACTGAGGCCGAGTATGTGGCAATGGGTGGTTGTGTAGCTCAATTACTTTGGATGATGCATACCTTAGAGGATTATGAGCTACATTATTCCAAGGTCAAGGTTTTATGTGATAATGTGAGCACCATTAACTTAACCAAAAATCTGGTACATCACTCTAGAACAAAGCACATTGAGGTAAAACACCACTTCATTAGAGGTCATGTGGCAAGAGGAGACATTGAACTACTTTAAGTTGAATCCAAATATAATCTTGCCGATATTTTTACCAAACCATTACCCGAAGCGGAGTTTATCTCTATTAGAAGAGAGCTTGGTTTGTGCCTTGTAGAATAATAGATTTAGCTTTTCATGATCACATTAATCTAAAAGCTAAATACATACCTTAATGTATCTCACAAAGACCTAGGATGCCTTGCTTGTATTTAGACATCATGTGAGATATTAGGAAGATGCATTTGGTTCATCATGTTAGTTATGATGCATGATGTTGAGCCATTATGACATCTAGTCACATTGATCCTTAATTGGACCAATTATTGGGAAGGCTTGTGCAAATTAATGTGTACATAGCCCCTTGAACATGATTGGATATTTCCTTACAAGATACAAGTATCATACTCTATTGTATGCAAAATACCATATAAACACATACAGGAAGGGAACCTTGCTTTAACATAGGTACAGCAACCATAGGAAAGTCCTAATTGGAACTTTCACTCAAGGATATACTACATAATCTAACTAATTTTGAAGTTTGTGTCAATCTTGGGATCTGTGATAGACATATTTTTATGTATATTTTTCCCAAGTAGACATGATTCAAATAGACCTCTCCACAAAATTTGAGATTTTTTTGAGGTCTGTAAAATTATCTGTGAGTTTCTGAACTTCGGGTCAGAATTGGGTAAACATTGGTATCAGTCGACTGGTGCAGATACCAGTCGACTGGTAACAGTGATTTTTTCGAACAGAACCATTCTGTGTGTTTTAATTTTCGGTACCAGTCGACTGATATACACATCAGTCGACTGGTGTCAGGATGTTATATTCTCACAGGCGCCAGATGGCCCGTCAAAAACCCTAGGTTCCTCAGCCGTCTGGTGTCGCCTGCGTCCCCGAGTCTTCTTCACACCATTTCCAGTCATCCCCGACTACCTAGAGGTTCTCTCCTCTGATCTACCTTGTATCTCTCTTCTTGTCAAGTTCTCAGTTCCCATTTTTCTTCTCAGCGACGGTGACGCTCACAGCACTAGGGTTTCGATTTTTGGATGTCAAATCCTATTCCTTTTCATTCCATCTCAGTTGCTATGGAATGACGGTAATTCTTCTCCCACACTTTTCTTCAAGTTCAGATGTGATCTAAACCCTAATGGTGTGTTGTTCTATGTGTTTTCTTGCTGTGTTCTATCTTGTTTTTCTTTTCGCTTCACTTGGGGTTGCATTTGATTCATATGCATTGCATTACTACACTTAGGGTTAGGCAAAAACGCAGGGCTGGTGAGGGGACCTCCCGGCAATCTACTCCCGTTCCCTCGGCGGATCGATTTCGCTCCGAAGCCGCACGGCAACAGTTTGCGACTACTGATTTCGCTATGATACCCTGTCGGTATCTGAATTAGACCTATTTTACTACGATTGTGCCAGATATCATGGACACCATTCTGTACTTTGGATTGGATAAGTTAGTGCATTGCATGCATATGGTCAATATGGATTTGTGTAAGGAATTCTACAACAATCTGCATCCTAGTGCTAGCGGAGGTTCTGCATGGATGTCTCGGGTAGGTGGTGTCGACATTGAGTTCACTCCCAGCATTCTCCAATCTTTCTTAGAGTGTAGGGCTTCTAATAGCTCCTTTACGTGTTTTCCTACAGTTGTTGAGCCATTCACCGATTCACTCTCTCAGTTGTCTATTGAAGCAATACATCAGTATTACTTCAATGCCCCCCGAGCTCCTTTGCGGCGCATCTTCGATGCCACACGTATGTCTGCCCGCAGTAACATTCTTTATAAGATTGTTATTACGTGTATCTTACCCATAGTCACTCGGGGGCAAGCCAAGATTCGGCTGCCCCATCTGGTCATGATGTATGCTTTGGAGCACCGGCTCGACATCAACATCGCTCTTCATGTCTTTGAGTCCATCCTGCACTTCACTAGTCCTATCCATGAGAAGTTGTACATGCCTTACTGCCACATCCTGACTTCTTTCTTTGCCTCTCGGGGTATCGATGTCATGAGGGGTCAACAACATCATTTATCTAAGGACTATGATCAGATAGGGGCCCGCCAGCTATCTCTTGCAGGTATTGAGAGACGCCAGGGGGAGATGGTATGGCGTGCTCAGGTGGCGGATGATTCTGACGATGAGGAGGAGGCGGACGTTCCTGCTCCTGCACTGGCGCCGGATCCAGCTCCTATGACTGTCGAGGCTCGATTGACTCAGCTGGAGGAGACAGTACGCCAGGGGTTTCAGGAGTTTCGTGGGTTCCGGTAGGATTGGACTGCGTCTCAGCAGCGTCAGACAGAGGTGTATGCGATGCTGCAGCGCTGGGATCTGACATACCAGGCTCCTCCCCCTCCTCCTTCCAGTGATGATCACTAGGATGCTGTTTCTTTTGTTAGTGTTGAGATATGTTTTGGTTTCGATAGCGATATCGTCTGTTTATCTCGAACACTTGGTTGTCAGACTATGATGGGTGTATGCTGTTATGACATTATCTGTCTAGCGTTTATTATGTGCTGATACTTCTCTATTTCTCTATTGCTGTTTTGTGAGTTCCTCTATGTCCGGCTGTGCCTTCTCTTATTATTTGTCATGTGTCCATCTCTATCTCTTGCTCTTCGAGGATATTCTGGATTCAGGGGGAGTTGTTCTAAATCTTTTTGTTGTCTGTCAAAAACGGGGAGACTTGGATGGTTTAAGTTGGATATTATATATGCTTCATGTTATATGTTTCATGTTATATGTTTCATGTTTCATGTTATATGCTTCATGTTATATGCTTCATGGATATTATCATGCCTTATAGTTATGGTACATTTGAAGACCTAACTTAAATAAATTTTGCCAAACATCAAAAAGGGAGAGATTGTTGGAGTAATCTTGCTCAAGACATTACTCATTGTTGATGTTTGATTAAATGAGTTTAAGTTAGACATTAATTGTGATCTAACATAAGTATTGAGTAAGCAGATATGAAGAGAAGACCAAGTATGAAAACTTGGCAAGGAAAGTTTCGGAGGTACGATCTATTGGCAAAATAGAGACTTAGCATGACAAAGCCAATTATAGTCCTTGAAGGCAAGCGCAAGGATGAGGAGTCATGGAGACGGAAGCATCCTAAGGGCGCAAGGCTGAGGGAAGGTGCTTGGAGGCATGAAGTCTAAGCTAAGGAAGTATTTCAAGTATGTAAATAATGTAAAACTAGAACTGTACAAACTGCTGTAAATCTCAAAGGCATAAGGTACCAGTCGACTGGTACCCACACCAGTCGACTGATACCAAGGCACAGAACGAACAGAATATCGACAGACTGATTGGAGGCAAGTACCAGTTGACTGGTGTCAGTACCAGTCGACTGGTAGATAACCGTTGTGAAGTGACGGCTCAAAATCTCATCAAATCTTTAGTGCCGTTGAAGCCATCAGTCGACTGATATGTATACCAGTCGACTGATGTCGGGAAAACTATAAAAGTAATCTGTTAGAGCTTGGAGAGAACTAACTGTTCAAAAACTGGAAAAAGTGCTCATCAAGTGATCTTCAAGTCTACAGATATTCACTCTCTTCCTCCTAACTCTACTCTCCATTCTTGTAAAGAGGAAGAGAAAATTGTGCAAGGGTTTCTCCACCTTCGATTGTGATTCGTGAATGAGAAGTTTATAGTGAAGCTTGATTGTGTGGGTGTGTGCCTTGGATTAGTCACCTCAAGGAGGTGGAGACCAAGTAAACTAAGGAGTTAGCATTGTTTTCTTGTTTTTGTGCATTTTTTTTATTTCTATTTGCTTCCGCTAACAAGATTGTAGGAAAAATTGAAGAAAGGCTATTCACCCCCTCTAGCCAATAGTAAAGGTCCTATCAATTCCTTAGTTACATTTTTGTTACTGGATGACCTCGGATCATGGAAGCTCATTTGGAAAAATCTAAATCCTAACATATGCATCTGACATTTGTTATTAGTGCTACACCTCTATAGCACCAAAAAAATAAAATAAGAAAAAAAAAGCTGAATAAGGGATAAAAAAAATAGTTGTCGTGAGTAGAAACTAACAATTTACCCCTTTGAGATCGAATTAGGTTACTGGGAAAATAAATGTTATGTTTCTCTTGATTCCGAGTAGTATCCTTTGAGACCTTGTGTGATTTAAGGAAAACGAACCAAGTGTGTGGCAGGTAAGTGCCTATCACTGGGAACATTAGGAATTCAATTGTATGACGATTTAACTAGGACAAAAAATTGAAACTTGAAGAGTTTAATTTACTTATTGCACCGAGCACAAAGAACTTATGCTTAAGTCATACTTAGGTTACTCCACAATCATGCTTATCAATGAAACTAGTTGATAGAGTTAGGCGAGTACACTAGGGATTATGATACATTATAGGAACTTATGAACATAGATTGCAGCGCTTTGCTTGAGGACAAGCAAAGGTTCAAGTCTGGAGGTGTGATGTGTGTAGATATTATGATCGTTTATGCATGCTTTAATGCACATTCACTTGCTTTATTTGTATATATTCTTTGCATGATCATCTCTCTTATCGTTTATTCAGTATTTATTACTCTTTTGTCAGAGATCTGCTCTTTGTTTGGTTTTGTATTGACAGGGACAACTTTTGGAGTGAAAACGACGATTGTCGATGCACCCGAGCAAAGCAGAGCACTGTCGTTCACCCCTGCATGGACGTGTGGCGATTCCAGAAAGATAGCAGAGCACGGTCGTGCAACCCTACATGGTCGTGTGACCATTCACCAAGAGAGAGCATAGCACGGCCGTGCAACCTTGCACGGCCGTGCCTCACTACCAGTAGCCAAGAACCACACGGCCGTGTGAACCTCACATGGCCGTGCAGTGCAGCCTGAGCCAAAGCAAGACACGGCCGTGCAGACGTGGCACGACCGTGCCACTTTACCCGAAGACAAGAAGAGCTTGGTCATACGGATTTCGCACGGTCGTGGCACAGGTCGTGCGGTGCCCGTGCCCTAGCCTATATAAAGGCTTTTAGCTCTTCTTCTCGGGGGGAGGAGATGAGCCATCAGAAAGGATTTACCTTGGTGTCGTTCCACGCTATCCCGGACTTCCGAGATCACCGTCATCATCGCATCAACTCCAGAAGCAAAGGATTGGACCCGAAGATCACTCGACGTTATTGGATAAGCATATTTTCTCTTTCTCTCTTCTCGTTTGAGGATTGTATGCTTACTTTTATTATGTCTTTGAGTTTTTCTCTAGCGTCTATGGAGTAGATCCCTTGTTCTAGGATCAGGGAGTAGTTTTAGATAGGGTTTGATATAAGACTCATGTTTATGCCTTTACTTATTGGATGATTTCACTTACTTTATTTTTATTTGATATGTATGAGACTCGCTAAGATTATCTCGTCATATTGGTCGATTGTGTAGGAATTGTTAATTTTGTAAAGAGATGATCTTAGATCGTATACCCGAGGGGCCCTACTGATAGGAGTAACCCGTTTATGGACATCTAGGATACTCCCTTGAAAGGAGAGGCAACTTCTCCACAAGGAAGTAAGAGACCGAACCAAACCCCTATCTCTATCTTTAATGATACCGATTGGATTTGTATTCTTGTGATCTACCGAGGCGTCCTAGTGACAGGGGTTAACAGTAATAGGATTTCACAAGGATCTTCTCTGTTTAGTGCTTAAGGATAGTAGCTGTAACTTCTGATGAATGCATGTTGATGACAATGAGGAAAAGATAGAACATGATACATCAGGTTCCACCACAACGAAAACGAACTCCTAGAACTCTTCCTAAGACAAGTTAACCTTTCTCTCTTTTGCTATTTCTCACGTCTACTTCCCCATTCCCTTTCCTTTTAGGAAATAGTTAACTTGCAACCATCGGTAGTTTAGCTAATTTTACGTGAACAATCACTAGTGCTTATAACTAGTCCTTGTGGGATCGATAATCTTTTATTACTGACGACGTATCCGTGCACTTGCGGAAGCATAACACTCACCCACTGGAGCTAGAACCTAGCCTAACCACATATGAAACCATGTTCGATAATTTACTCACTTTGATGATTGATGTTGGTAAAACTTTATTTGATATATATGATCAATATTTTCTCGAGCTTGGCTGTCATAGGGCATATTTTTCACAGCAACCACATGGACACATTTCATGAGAACCATTTAAAGATTAGCATATTTAATGATGGACTAAGGCTTGGAGCAAGCAAGTACCTTGTTCCTTCACGAGCAAGATTTAAGATAAATGCAAGGCCAAGAAGCCTTAGCAAGAGGGTTCTGAAATATCTCACTCCTCCAAGAGCGAGATTTAGATGAACATAATAAGGGGTCGAGCTTATAATTGTAAACAAACGCTTCTTGGGCGGCAACCCAAGTCTCTTTCTGGTTTTTATTTATGCTTTTCTCTTATTTCAGAGTAACTTTTTTGCTTTATTTAATTTCAGGGCAAGGAGCATGATTTTGAAGAGCGACTCATGTTAATTTTCTTTGAAAGGGTAAAAGGAGAGTTTCCAGGAGCTCACCATGGTCGCTCGTGCCCATTGGGCAAGGGACGTGCTTCGCTTGGGTGCCCTACCATGGACGCTCGTGCCATTAGGCACTAGCCTTGCCTAGGTTCCAGAGCCCGCCATGGACACTCGTGCCAGCTTCCACGGGTCGTGGCGGGCACCAGTGGGATTCACAACCCCCAACAAGGGTCATGCCCTCCAGCACGGGCCATTTTAGGCGCCAAATAAAAAGGAAGAACTTGATCTCTTTCGTGTTGAATTTCATCAAGAGCAAGCACGGGCCATGCCTCCTTTGATTTCCCTTCTTTCCTTTTTCCTAACCCCAACCGTCTACTTGGTTTTTCTTGTTTAATTTTCTTTTTAAAGATTCAATGTTGAGGAGGAATGTGAACACTAGATAGAGGGGTATTTTCAACACATGAATGATTCAAACGTTTGGTGCGCATCACTCGGTAACTCTCCTCGCTCTAAACTCCCTCCAAATTATAGTTATGATTTCTTCGAGACATTGAAAAATTTAAGTCTAGGGGAATGTACATACTTTGGGTTGTTAGTTAATTTTGTCTTGTTTCTTGTTGCGTAATAAACATCATATCAAATAGAAGCACCCATGCATGCCTTGTCCATTAAGCAATATTTTGATGTGTTTAGTATTAGTGTTATCATGTGGATGCATTCTCTTATTTTTGGTGATTCATGCTTTCCTATCTAGTAGTAATTTATTGAAGTGATGTTGAGTTAATTTTTGTTTTACCATATGTCTACTTAATAGTTAGTTGTCATAGGTGGAAAGGATGATATGCCCCGTTAAGACCAAGTTAGGTCATTGGGAAAATATTTATCCATTTCTCTCAACACTAAGCATACCTTTGAGACTTTATGCTGGGAAAATGGGATGAACCTCGTGTATGACAAGTGTCTAACGCTGGAAACTATAAGAACACAATGGAATGATGATTTGACTAGGAAGGAACTTGAAACCTTAGGAACAAACTATACACTATGCACTTAAGCTAGCTCGTTAGGCTTGGTGAAACTAATCGAATGCCCTCGCTTAAGGATGATACTACTTGATAGGATTAGATGAACTTATTGAAATTTAGGAGATATGAATTCACATGCATTTTTGATATTGATATTTGCTTGAGGATAAGCAAAGGTTCAAGTCTAGGAGATTTTGATGTGTGCATTTCATATATGTTTTTATTTTAGTTTAACACACATCCTATCCCATTTTATATGTATATATTTGATGTTTTCATCTTCGTGTGCTTCCTTTTATTACTTTTAGTTGAAGAACTGCTCTTTACTTATTTACATTGATAGGAAGTGAATTTTGAGCTAAAAATGGAGCATTGAACATCAAGCCTTATTATCAAGCTGAATACACAAAGTGTCCATGAAGAAGAAGGATTGAAAAGACTATCAAAATGAAGTTTTAATAAAGGAACACACTTTGACAATGCCCCATAACTCAAACTAGTTCATACGGAAGAAATCAGGCTCAAAACATTCCCAAAACACTTCCCAACAATGCCCACCATAGGCACCCATGTGGCCAGTCACGACCCATGGCCAAATCGGCCATATGTTCATTAAGCACCCATGGGAACTAGCACGGTCTATGGCGAGCCTCTGCTTGCCCTGCAGACTGAATTTAGAATGACTATAATTTTTCACTCAGTTTAAGTTACAAGTCAATCAAATATCAAAATGTAGATATTTCAAAATCTACAACTTTTCTTCAGGCTCTAACTCAAGAAAATCTTATCTGATGGTCAAGAAAGTTGATTTGGTGGAGCCCTATAAATCTGGCAAATCTGCCCCGCTTGATCTAAATTATAGATCGAACTTCGAATGATCATAACTTTCACATCGGTTTGAGACATAGGTCAAAATACATATGAAAATGTATATAATTTCAATATCTACAACTTTTATTTAGGGTTTAACTCGAGAAAACTAGGTTTAAGGGTTGAAAAATCGCTTTTGGTGTAGCTAAGTAATTCTACAGATTTGGACAACTTGGGAGGAGGTATAAAAGGGTCAAGAAAACCCTTGTTTGACCATTCTTGGTCCAAGGGACTTCATCCCCCTCTTAGGGAGAGGGTTTTCCCATCTTAGGGAAACCCCTAGAGCCATCATCTTCCATGACTCCGACTATCCATTCACCTCCAGTACAAGGAACTTCTCTGAAAACACTGGGAATCTTCTATCTAAGCATCTCTCAATCTCTATCATTGTTTTCATCTATATGAATGCTTTCATTTATGTCTTTGGATTGTAATTCCTTTGTTATGGAGTAGTTCTTATGATTCTAGGATGTAAGAAGTAGCCCTTTTGTTATGTGAACATCGTTTCGATTAATCTATATGTTTACATATTTCTTGTTTGATAAAATGCATGTTTATGGTCCGGATATACCGTATTAACACAATCTCGATGCCAAAATCATAAAATTCATATCCCATGAGGGTTTGAGGATGAACCAAAAAGAGAATCCAACCCTCTGACTCATAGACAACCGAGACACAAAGAGTCAGATACAAAAATGTAACCTGGTTTGTCGCAAGAAGCCCAAGACTATCATAAAGCTCAGTGGATCAAACCTAATTCATTATAGACCATGATTAGAGTTGATACACCATTGTAGAAATAAAAGTTCATATCGGATATCATAGGATAGTTTACCTACATAAATACCCATTGAGGATAGGAAATCAAATATAGATTAGGTGTTTATAATTATTTGAGTGAAACTGAAGTCCTAGAATTGCCTTCACTCTTTCTGTGATCTTTTCTACATCCCTCTCTCTCAAACCTCTCTTTCTTGCTCTCTCAACTCAAGCTTTCTCACTTACTCTCGTGACCACATACACAACTTTGATCGTCTAGATAATCTATTTTGTCAAGCTAACTAGTACTTGATTTGCAGTCCTCATAGGATCAATATCTTTATTACTTGACGACATCTCCATACACTTGGGGATTTGCCACACCCATCACTAGGAGTGAATCCTTGGACTAGTCACCTCAAGGTGTTGGATACTAAGTAAATCTTAAGGTTGTGCATGTGGAGTCCAAGTTGATTCAATTTTCCGCTACTCATTCAATGACAAGTATAAAACAATGACAAGAAGCGATCGAAGCTATTCACTCCCTCTAGCTCGCAAGTGTCTTAGTTGGAAAATCTTAGTGAAGTCTATTTATTGATAGGAATCACTATTAATTAGTTAAATACAAAGTTAGAGTGAAACATTGAAGTTTTCAATAATTTCCAACTTTGTACCATTCTTTGAAAATAAGATGGATTTTCATAAGAAACTATTTTTCCTGATAGTATTTGACATAAGTAATGATGAAATTTTGTGATATTTTTAAAATCATAAAATTATTTATAAAATTATAAAATTATAAAATTATAAAATTTGGTCTGAAATTAAATTTGAAATTTCAGACACACCAATGATTGATAACCATTACCCGTCAATGAGTACATGTAGCAATTGATTGACACAAGCAGCAATCGATTGGTAAGTGATATTAATCGATTGATAGCTATAGTTTTGGTTGAAATGGATTTATTGCAGTCGGTTAAGCCACATTTAGGTAATTTAACTATTTCTAACCCTCTAAAATTCTTGGATAAACATTCATAGGTAATTTTCTTGATAAAAATGAGAAAGAGATGGTAAAAAGCGAAGAATGATGATTTGAGGAGGATTAGATTCAAGATTGAATTTTTAACCTTATTTAGATTTTAGAATTTTCTAAAGGTTTAGGAACTCCAAATCATTGTTGGTGCAATAGTTGAAGATGGAACATTATTTGAGGGGGAGGTCCTCCTTAAAGGCATGATTTGAATAAGAAAGGAGAAATTTTGAGGATGAGTGAATGTTTGAAGGATTGAATGCTCTAGGATGAGCATTAGATGAAATGGAAGATAGGTGATTTTCATTTGAGAGGATTATTTTGGATAAGATGAATGAATCTTGAGAAGAGATTTTTGATATGTGCCAAAGAGGAAGAATGCATGATTTAAGTTGAGAAACTCTCATTCATGTTTTGGCATGAAAAAAAGGATGAAGAAGGAAAGTTAGGCTAATGAGTTAGCCTAACTTAAATATATTATCAAACATAAAAATAGAGGAGATGGTTGGTGCAATCAACCTCAGATCAAGATTGATCAGGTTGATCAAGCTCAAGTTAACTTGAGTTTATATTTCAATGTTTGATCAATATGCTAGTAAGATAACACAATCCACCCAATGAAGAGCCTCATATACAAACAAAGTAAATGACATGAAATCAACCAAGAATTTATTTATGTTCATTCAATACACAAAGTTAATTAAATAAAAAAATTTAAATAACTCATTAAATTAAATAAATAAACTTGGACACATATATATTCAACTCGTATTAGTTCATGAACAAAGATTGCGAACTATATATGCGCATCATGAACATTATCTACGAACAAAGTTTATGAACTATGTTCATAAAAAAAAACATTTATCAAACTTATAAATAAACAAAGAAATTTTTAAAATGTGTAAACAACATTATAATATTAAGCTCACTAACCAATTAAATAAAATAGTTTCAAATAATTTTAAAAATATTATTAAAAATAATTTTAAAAATATAATAATTTCAAATAATTAAATTAAGAACACGATAATATTTTAATGAACTAATTCAAGCTTACAAAAAAGAACTAAGCTAAGATTGAACACCCATTCTAATATCTTGGTTCATTTTAAGATCAACTTGACTTAGCTAGTTAGATTATCTCACATGAAGTTTTACTTGGTTAGACTCCTTAGAGATAATATCAACCTTTTTTTCTCTATTTTCATAATGTAAATATATACATTTGGCGGTCAACTATAAGTTAGTCTCACGATATTTTATCTCCATTCAAATAATCAGAGGATGATTGTGAGACACGTTTGAAGTAAGCGTATTGCTACAATAATGTGGATATATAAAAATGTGGCAAAAATTTTATACCCTATTCCAATTTATACTATTTAATTTTCAAATAATCTATAAAATAAATTTTAAATTTTGATTCTATTTCAAATCAAGATTAAATCTTATAAGATATCCAAATTGATCCCAACACAATTTAAACCAATATAAAACAGATAATACTAATTGGTATAAAATAATAAAATAAAAATACATATTTTGTCTTTCAATTTTCAGTCAAAACTAAATTGATAAAAAAAAATATTTACCTTAATTTAATTTAGTATTTTTTTTTTGTTTTGAACTTTGATTGGCAGAGTCATTCTAAAAAACTTTTTAAATCATTTTGATTTGGATTTTGAGAAATTTATTACTTTCTTAAATCTCATAAAAGATTTTATAAGACCCTTTATGATAGTTTTCAAATATCAAAGGTATATTTTTATCATAAATTATTTTCTATAATTTTAAACTATACTTTCGACACTTATATTATTATCTACTATATAAGTCAACTTATGATTCAGTTTGTACAATAAAAATTATAAATTTATACCGTCTAATTTTGAGATACTTTAAACTGAAGATTTTAAATATTTTTTTAAGAATACAATTAAAATCTCACTTTAAAAACATATAAAAAAATTATATATTTAAAAGATAAAAGATATCTCTATTAATAATAAATTAATGAGAATTTAAATTTAAAATAGATAATATCATATTATTATGAAAATATATAATTTTTTTTAATTTTAACAAGTGATATCAGAGTCATGATCCATATCGAGTTATATGAGTAGAATATAATAGTGGTCTTGAACAAAGGAGATGAGGACTTCTAGAGAAGTGAGGTCTAAGCGAAAAGCCCAAGCAGATCAAGGTGACTAGATGTTTAGCGAAAATTCTGAAAAGTGAACCTTAGGTGATGAAAAGTTCAAGCAGATCAAGAATAACAGAATGCTTGACAGAAATCCTAAGAGAGTGAACATAGATAGTGAAAAATTCTTAGAGAATCGAAATAGGTCAATATTGATCGAATTATTGAGGAGAGACCTCAAGCAAATCGATAGTGATTGGATGTTTAAAGGAAAGATTAGATCATGAGAATAATAGTAATTTTTTTAAAAAGATGATTGTTAGAAATATAATTAAAGTTTTATACTGAAAATACATTAAAAAAAATTTATGACCCTATGTTTAAAAGATAAAATATATCTTCCTTATTATGAGACTTTTGGATGGAGATAAAAATAAATCTACAAGTATTCATATATAAATATGTAGTTACCAAGATACTGTTAGAATTTTTCGGGCCACGAAAACTGCTTTTCGCGTCGCGGAAACCCCGAAACACCCTAGCCAAGGATCTCGTGCAAAGAAAAATCCGATTCGAAAAATTCCACGTATTTATATCATGCTTAATACCCGAATATGTTAGATTTACTCCTAGATCTATAGTTTAAAGAAAAACTACCTTTGATGCGTGCCCTTCGCTTATCCCGCTCGACTAAGGTTGAAGTTGGATCTAGAGGGCACAAAGTAGAGCCCCTCTATATGTGTCCACACAAGCAATTAGGTGGAGAAGATGACCGAAACAAGGTGTGCTAGCACCTATGTGGTTTTCGGCCAAGAAGAGGAGGAAGAGAGGGAGAAGTTGCCGAGAGCACCAAGGAAGAAGAAGAATCAAAAAATTGAATTCAAAAATTCAATCAATCCACCATATCATGTGGCCGGCCACATAAATGTCATTAAGTGGGCAATTAATGCTCTTAATTGCCCCCTTAATGTGGCCGGCCACTCATGGGTAACCTCCCATGAGGTGGCAAGCATGAGGTGGCATGGTGATGTGTAGCATCCCCATTGGTTCTCCCATGCCACCTCATCAAATGTGGTGGCATCCAAGTCAAGTCAATATTGACTTTCAACCTTCCTAATTTGGCCAAAGTCAAACATGACCAAATTAACTCCCTTAATTGATTTATCCAACATTTGGATCATACTTGAGTCTAACTCATAGTCAAGTCAAACTTGTGGATTTAGGTCAAGTCAAACTTGCCTTTTATAGACTTTCCATATTTAGCCAAGTCAAACTTGACTTCATCTTTCCTCTTGGTTCATCATATGAACTAGTCTCCATCTATTGCTCTATGTGTGTGACCCTATAGGTTCTTGTCAACGTTGGCAATGTCCCTAAATCCAATTAGGGACATAAGCAATGAGAGGTATCTAGCAACACATCATTGCTACCCAAGTTACAAGAATGTTGAGATCCAACATCACCAATATGACTAATAATTGTGACTCTCACAATATGTGACATTGTCCTTCTATCCTTGATATCTAGATTGATCTTATATGAGGCATAGACCGTGTCATCCTCCAATCAATCTAAGTGTCTTGAACTCCAAGTAGACTCACTATAATCAAATAAGCACAATATCACATATTGCCTTATTTGGGCATGGCCATGCACTTAGTGATCTCACTCTATCAAGACTATGATATCACTCCTGTAATATAGGAGGGATAGATCCCATCTACATCACTCACATCCCTCCGCATAATTTGTTACATACCCAGTAATCGCCTTTATAGTCCACCCAGTTACGGGTGACGTTTGACGAAACTAAAGTACATAACTCCTTATGTAGGGAACCATGGTGACTTCAGGTCTAAGGACTAATAGTCATACTAATAGCCACATGAGAAAGTATATGACACTCATATAACGATCCATGATACTTTCTCATGGCGGGTCATTCACTATACATTCTCCAATGCATACCCATGTGTCAACTTGATATCTCTATATCCATGACTTGTGAGATCAAGTCATCATGTTGACCTACATGCTAGTCTCAATGCATTAACATTGTCCTTCTATGTTAATACTTGACTAGGAATAATTAAGTGTAGTGTTCTCTATATCATCTCACTATCGATTTAACTAATCGATTGATATAGATATGAACCTACTACCCTAGGACATTATTATACTTATTTATATAGCACAAATACACACAAGTATAATAATCACAATGCCTTTATTTATATATCAGAAATATATGTACAAGAATATGATACAAAGAGTCCAAAAAGTAACCATCACATGATTGGCTCTAGGGCTCTCACTAACAATCTCCCACTAGCACTAGTGCCAATCGCTGTAGTATCTAATACCCAATGACCTAGTGTGACCATCATGCTTAGTCTGTGCCAAAGCCTTGGTCAAGGGATCTGCGACGTTAGCCTCTGTGGGTACTCTGCAAATCTTCACATCTCCTCGATCGATGATCTCTCGAATGAGATGGAAGCGCCGTAGTATATGCTTTGTCCGCTGGTGTGAGCGAGGTTCCTTAGCCTGCGCAATAGCTCCATTGTTGTCGCAGTAGAGCTCTACGGGATCAGATATGCTAGGAACCACCCCAAGCTCAGAAATGAACTTGCGGATCCAAACTGCCTCCTTTGCTGCCTCGATGCAACAATATACTCAGCCTCCGTTGTAGAATCTGCAACTGTGTCCTGCTTCGAACTCTTCCAGCTCACAGCTCCACCATTCAAGCAGAACACGAACCCTGACTGCGATCTGTAATCATCCTGGTCAGTTTGGAAGCTAGCATCAGTGTAACCCTTTACAACTAGATGCTCATCACCTCCAAATATCAAGAAATAATCCTTAGTCCTTCTCAAGTACTTAAGGATATTTTTGACCGCAATCCATGATGCTCACCGATCTGACTGGTATCTGCTCGTCATGCTCAAAGCATACGAGACATCGTGACGAGTACATAACATGGCGTACATGATAGATCCTATGGCCGAGGCATAGGGATCTTATCCATGCGGTCCCTCTCCTCTCTAAAGAGGGACTTTGAGTCTTCGAAAGACTCACACCATGTGACATCGGCAGATTTCCTTTCTTGGAATTCTGCATGGCAAACCGAGTAATACCGTGTCAATGTATGTATTCGACTTAGGCCAAGCAATCTCTTAGATCTATCTCTATAGATCTTAATGCCTAGAATGCAGTCTGCTTCACCTAAGTCTTTCATTGAGAAACAATTCCCTAGCCAAGTCTTCATAGACTGTAGCGAGGAAATGTCGTTCCCAATGAGAAGTATGTCATCCACATACAATACGAGGAAGACAACTGTGCTCCCACTAACCCTCTTGTAGACACAGGGTTCATCTTCGTTCTTGATGAAACCAAACTGTTTGATTGCATCATCGAATCGAAGATTCCAGCTCCGAGAGGCTTGCTTCAGACCATAAATGGCCCTATGCAGCTTGCATACTCTGCTAGTATGCTGTGGATCTACAAAACCCTCAGGCTGTGTCATGTACACATCCTCGAGGAGGTTTCCATTCAGAGACGCTGTCTTGACATCCATCTGCCAGATCTCATAATCGTGGTAGGCTGCAATAGCAAGCATAATCCGAATGGACTTAAACATCGCTACTGGAGAGAAGGTTTCATCATAGTCAATACCATGAATCTGCTTGAAACCTTTAGCTACCAGTCTACCTTTATAGGTATGAGTAAGTCCGTCCATGTTAGTCTTTCTCTTAAAGACCCACTTACACCCAATAGGTTTGACCCTTTCAGGTGGATCAACCAAGGTCCAAACTTGGTTGGTGTACATGGAATCCATTTCAGATCTCATGGCTTCTAGCCATGACTCAGAATCTGGGCTCATCACAGCTTCCTGATAGGTGGTAGGCTCATTCTCAATGAGCATAACGTCATCCTGGTCAGGCAAGAGAAATGAGTATCTCTCAGGCTGACGACGCACCCTATCAGACCTGCGAAGAGGTAGGTCTACATGAACAGGTTGTTGTTCCACAACTTCTTGTGCAACAATCTCATCATCCACAACTCTTTGTGGTTCCTGTTCAGTATCCATCAATGGCTCAGTGTTTTGGTCGTTGTCTTGAACTTCTTCAAGATCAAACGAACTTCCACTAGCCTTTCTAGAAACAAAGTCCCTTTCTAGAAAGACCCCAGTCTTAGCAACAAACACTTTGTGCTGACTAGGAATGTAGAAGTAATATCCCTTAGTTTCCTTGGGATATCCTATAAAATAACACTTATCGATTTGGGTCCCAGTTTGTCCGAGACTTGACGTCTAACGTAAGCCTCACAACCCCAAACCCTCATGAAAGACATCTTGGGACTCCTCCCGTCCATATCGTATATGGTGTCTTCATGACCGCCTTTGATGGAACACGGTTAAGTGTGAACGCTGTGTCTCGAGCATATCCCCAAAAGGATATAGGAAGATCTCGTGACTCATCATAGATCGTACCATATCTAATAAGGTACGATTCTCCTTTCGATACACCATTCCACCGTGGTGTTCCAGAGGAGTGAGTTGGGATAGAATCCCACACTCGCTAGATAGTCACTAAACTCATGGCTTAAGTATTCTCCACCTCGATCCGATCAAGTATCTTAATACTTTTACCTGGTTTTGTACTTTATTTCGAATTCCTTGAACTTTTCAAAGGATTCAGACTTATGTGTCATCAAGTACACATAACCATATCTCCTGAAGTCAGGAAATGTGATAAAGTACCTATAACCACCCCGAGCAATGATATTGAAAGGGCCACATACATCACTATGTATGAGTCCTAGCAAGTCGCTCTCTCGCTATGTCCACTAAAGGGAGTCTTGGTCATCTTGCCTAGAAGGCATGACTCACATGTCTCATATGATTCAAAATCAAATGAGTCTAGCAAACCATCCTTATGGAGCTGGGACAAGCGACTCTCGTTTATGTGGCCTAGGCGGCAATGCCAGAGATAGGTTGGGTTCAACTCATTTGATCTCAACCTCTTGGTACTCACGTTATAGATATGGCTCTCTAAATCTAGAATATAGAGGCCATTCATCAGATGTGCACTACAATAGAACATATCTTTCAAATAAACAGAACAACATTTGTCCTTTATTATGAATGAAAAACCTTTATTATCTAAACAGGAAACTGAAATAATATTCTTTGTTAGTGCAGGGACATAACAACAATTATCTAGTTCCAATACAAGCCCAGCGGGCAGAGATAGAAAATATGTTCCTACAGCAACAGCAGCAACCCTTGCTCCATTGCCTACTCGTAGGTCCATCTCGCCCTTTGCCAATGCCCTGCTTCTCAGCGCCTGCACATTAGTACAAATGTGAGATGCACATCCAGTATCTAATACCCATGATGTAGAAATAGAAAGGTTGACTTCTATAACATTTATACCTGAAGTAGAAGCCTCGCTTCTTTTCTTCTTAAGATCCTCCAGGTAGATCTTGCAGTTCCTCTTCTAGTGCCCTGTCTGACCACAGTGGAAGCAGGTAGCATCCTTTTGCACCCCGCCCTTGGGTTTGAGTGCTGAAGAGCTGGCTTTGCCCTTGGTCTGGTCTTACCCTTACCCTTGGGCTTCCACTTGCCCTTACCCTTGCCCTTTTGTACCATCAGGACGGTACTGGTCTTGGTAGTGGTGAGATTGGGCTCAGCAGTTCTCAACATGTTGAGCATCTCGGGCAGTGGTTTGTCTAATTCGTTCATGTTATAGTTCATGACGAATTGACGGTAACTTGCCGGCAACGATTGCAGGATCAAGTCAGTGGCCAGCTCTTGGCCCAATGGGAACCCCAACCTCTCTAGGTTCTCGACGTACCCAATCATCTTGAGTACGTGAGTTCCTACAGGGGTTCCCTCTTTCATCTTACATGAAAAGAGGGCCTGAGTCACTTCAAACCTCTCATGCCTGGCTTGCCCTTGATATAATTGCTTAAGATAGCCAATCATATCAAAGGCATTCATGTTCTCGTGTTGCTTCTGAAGCTCAGAGGACATGCAGCATAGCATTAGGCACGACACGTCTAACGCATCGTCTTGATGCTTCTGATGAGCATCCTTAATGCTACGGGCGGCAGAGGCTGGTGGTGCTTCAGGAACTGCTTGCTCCAGAACGTACAGCTTACGTTCCTGCATGAGGACTATCCTCAGGTTCCTGTACCAGTCCAGGAAGTTAGCTCCTGTGAGCTTGTCCTTCTCAAGGACAGATCGTAGGGAGAGAGTGTTCGCGTTTGGTGACATGGCAATCTACAACATATTAAACATGCAGAGAATCAATATCATATTCTATCATCTAATTAGGCCTTTAATTAAATGATGCTCCCACTGAATTTTGTGGGACAAGATCCACATCATACTACATCTTGAGTCAGCTTTGGCTGAATCGCCCAAGACCTAGTATGATCGGTAGGTAGCTAATTACCAATTACATCTCCATGCAACTCTTGTTTATAGGATCAAGATTTAACTTTTACAAATAATCTTGAGTTAGCTTTGGCTAAATCGCCCAAGATTATTTATAAACGTGATCTTGTCCTACCTTTCCAACTATTGGAATACGCCTATAGCTTCACTCGATCCAATTGAGCTTTGCTAGCTACTCAATCTAATTGAGCTCAATCTAACCCGAGCGTGATAGGCGGGACCAAGGTTGTCCCTCCGCATCCTACCAAGATTAAATGCGTTGCTCTGCTTTGGCAGATACGACAATCGCATATGATCGAGGTAGTGATGGGTATCATGGCCCGATAGGCGTTTACGAGTTGATTTCGATTTAGATCTAATCTAATCGACGATGTGCATCATATTTAGGCGTAAATTAAATCTAATTTAAATCCTAAATGTGTATTGTGCACATCAAGATGTGGTTCCCACATCACATGTGCATCACATACACTCATGCATATTCTATTCTACACAAACATGCATCACATACACATAAGCAAAAATAAAATATATACATTTAAATTATGTGATTGGTCATGGCCCTACTAGGATCCTCTCTAGCCAAAGAGAAGATCCAATGGTCATCCTAGGGTCTAGGTGGCAGCTTCTCCAAGCTCCTCCTTCCGATCCCCATGTGTTGCCGGCATGCTCCCGCGAGTCCGTCTTCTCCGGAATTTCGTCATCTTCAAATTTTGTACATTACAAAATTTATACTCGAGTTACATTCGAGTCTTAAAACTAATTTTTACAGAAATAAAATAATGGAAAAAGGCAACACGCAGGTCGCATCCACAATACAGCACACACAACACATGACGGCACGCAGGCCGTATTATGAATTACACGCATAATTTTTCATAAAAATTCTGGGACTTGGGCCATGACCAACACATACTGTACATAATTCAGAATTGTGTATTTTTTTTTTATTTAAAATTTTTCTACTGATTTTTTCTGAATTTTTGAGTCCCTTCTCCACGGCGGTCCCGCTAAGCGGGTTTCGGGCGTAATCGCGGCACAAGGCCCCTTGCGGGGTTAGGGGCAGCGCCCCTATTCGCGAAATAACCTTCGCGAGTGTCCTCTTGCGATTATACAGCGCCCTTTTTCGCTGTCCCAAAATCTATTTGGGTGAAACTTGCCGTTTCGGAGAAATTTTTCTCGGTGACAAAAGTGTACAAGTGCTTCGCACTCGTTCTTTCGCCTCTACGAGAAAAATACCCAAAAATTCCTAAAATTTAGAAAAATCACAGAAACTTAAAAGCATCTAAATTTTGTATCTAATACAGGAAAAAAAAATAAATACGTGCTTCGCACGATGGCTCTGATACCACTGTTAGAATTTTTCGGGCCACGAAAACCGCTTTTCGCGTCGCGGAAACCCCGAAACACCCTAGCCAAGGATCTCGTGCAAAGAAAAATCCGATTCAAAAATTTCACGTATTTATATCATGCTTAATACCCGAATATGTTAGATCTACTCCTAGATCTATAGTTTAAAGAAAAACTACCTTTGATGCGTGCCCTTCGCTTATCCCGCTCGACTAAGGTTGAAGTTGGATCTAGAGGGCACAAAGTAGAGCCCCTCTATATGTGTCCACACAAGCAATTAGGTGGAGAAGATGACCGAAACAAGGTGTGCTAGCACCTATGTGGTTTTCGGCCAAGAAGAGGAGGAAGAGAGGGAGAAGTTGCCGAGAGCACCAAGGAAGAAGAAGAATCAAAAATTGAATTCAAAAATTCAATCAATCCACCATATCATGTGGCCGGCCACATAAATGTCATTAAGTGGGCAATTAATGCTCTTAATTGCCCCCTTAATGTGGCCGGCCACTCATGGGTAACCTCCCATGAGGTGGCAAGCATGAGGTGGCATGGTGATGTGTAGCATCCCCATTGGTTCTCCCATGCCACCTCATCAAATGTGGTGGCATCCAAGTCAAGTCAATATTGACTTTCAACCTTCCTAATTTGGCCAAAGTCAAACATGACCAAATTAACTCCCTTAATTGATTTATCCAACATTTGGATCATACTTGAGTCTAACTCATAGTCAAGTCAAACTTGTGGATTTAGGTCAAGTCAAACTTGCCTTTTATAGACTTTCCATATTTAGCCAAGTCAAACTTGACTTCATCTTTCCTCTTGGTTCATCATATGAACTAGTCTCCATCTATTGCTCTATGTGTGTGACCCTATAGGTTCTTGTCAACGTTGGCAATGTCCCTAAATCCAATTAGGGACATAAGCAATGAGAGGTATCTAGCAACACATCATTGCTACCCAAGTTACAAGAATGTTGAGATCCAACATCACCAATATGACTAATAATTGTGACTCTCACAATATGTGACATTGTCCTTCTATCCTTGATATCTAGATTGATCTTATATGAGGCATAGACCGTGTCATCCTCCAATCAATCTAAGTGTCTTGAACTCCAAGTAGACTCACTATAATCAAATAAGCACAATATCACATATTGCCTTATTTGGGCATGGCCATGCACTTAGTGATCTCACTCTATCAAGACTATGATATCACTCCTGTAATATAGGAGGGATAGATCCCATCTACATCACTCACATCCCTCCGCATAATTTGTTACATACCCAATAATCGCCTTTATAGTCCACCCAGTTACGGGTGACGTTTGACGAAACCAAAGTACATAACTCCTTATGTAGGGAACCATGGTGACTTCAGGTCTAAGGACTAAAGTCATACTAATAGTCACTTGAGAAAGTATATGACACTCATATAACGATCCATGATACTTTCTCATGGCTGGTCATTCAGTATACATTCTCCAATGTATACCCATGTGTCAACTTGATATCTCATATCCATGACTTGTGAGATCAAGTCATCATGTTGACCTACATGCTAGTCTCAATGCATTAATATTGTCCTTCTATGTTAATACTTGACTAGGAATAATTAAGTGTAGTGTTCTCTATATCATCTCACTATCGATTTAACTAATCGATTGATATAGATATGAACCTACTACCCTAGGACATTATTATACTTATTTATATAGTACAAATACACACAAGTATAATAATCACAATGCCTTTATTTATATATCAGAAATATATGTACAAGAATATGATACAAAGAGTCCAAAAAGTAACCATCACATGATTGGCTCTAGGGCTCTCACTAACAGATACGTGGATTCTTTTATCTACCCTTTAAATGATAAAAAATATACTTATACACCAAGACCAATTTATAAATCAGTTTTCACTATGTTTTTTTTATAAATAAGCTCACAAGTGTACATAATAATGAAAATATACATATTTTAAATATTAAAATAAGCTAATTTATATATTTACTGATGGTATTTTGCAAGGGAAAAAATCACGAGAAGGGTGTGTGTATATATATACATTTTCTTAAAAGTTTTTTTATTATTATTTTAAAGTGTCATGTGAGACAAAAAAAAAAAAAAAACAAGTGACAAGATTGATAAAAAATAATTATTATTTGACTTGCTAAATATATATAATTTTAATATCTATCTTGTTAAACCAAATAACTAATAGTTATTTTATTTTTAAACTTTTCATACAATTTCATTTAATTGTTAAATTGATTAAAAATGAGCTCATTAGGGGATAGATCATTCTATTCATTGATTCATTTGAATGGATCTCATCTATTATAAGTAAAATTCATCTTAAATAGATTAATCATTATTTATGGTCCACGGTCAAAGGATCCTGTCTAGAAAATAACACCCACTTGACTTATGACAACATTGATTTAAAAATTAATTAAAAATAAATATTATAAAATCAAGAAATTATAAAATAAGTTTTTGAAAAAATTTTAAAAATAAAGTTTAGAAATATTTATAAGGAAAGTTCATGTGAGACAAAAAAACAACAAGTGACAAGATTGATAAAAAAAAATTATTATTTGACTTGCTAAACATAAATAGTTTTAATATCTATCTTGCTAAACCAAATAACTAATAGTTATTTTATTTTTAAACTTTTCATACAATTTCATTTAATTGATAAATTGATTGAAAATGACACACACTCGACCTATGACAGCATTGATTTAAAAATTAATTAAAAATAAATATTATAAAATCAAGAAATTATAAAATATGTTTTATGAATTTTTTTTTAAAAAAATAAAGTTTAGAGATATTTATAAGGAAAGTTCTAAAATTTTCGACGGTCAATTTCATTATTTTAAATATAGTATTTAAAATAAAGAATATTTATTTATTTTATTTGTTATTATTAAAATTGTTTCCGACCACTTTCTCATTATTAGTTCAATTCAACTCACTAATCGAGCTCCAACTATCTAGCTTGACATGTAAGCTAGATTCAACTCAACAATATATGATTCTTTTTTTAATGGTCATGTTGGATAATATGACTTATCTTTTATACCACAAATTTATAATCTTTCATGAGATTTTTTTTAAAAAATAAAATAAAAATAAAAAACACTAAAATAGGTTATTAAAATTTTAAAATTAGAATGTATTAAATCAAGAACCATTAAGATTAATATATAATTATTTTTTTTAATTATTTGAAATAATTTTATAATTATCAATAAATAACTTAATATAAGAATGCCAAATATATAACAACAATAAACATATACGCATGTCATTTTTAATATAAAATTAGTCATCATGTAGGCACATTGTAGGTATAATATAATATATGAATGCACATAAATTAGTATATTCATAAATTAGATTTAGTAAGATGCATCGAGTCATTACAATAGTAAATGTAAGGGTGATGAACGGACTCTTCCTTATAAAAAATTAATTTAATTTTTTATATTAGATATTAAACTGATAAGAATAGAAATTATGCTTAATTACCTGCCTAAGGTATTTATCAAAATTTCTTAACTCACAATATTGTCAATTCTAAAATATGAGACTAAAGATAATTATGATATATAAAAAGATAATCATAAAAAATGACTAATAAATTTTAAATTTATTTTAAATATAAAAAATTAATTTTAAACTTCATCAAAATTAATTATTAAAATAAATAGTAAGATAATAATAATTATTAAATATTTTAATAATATTATGAGAAATTATCATTGCTTTTATTATATTTACCTAAGACATTTTATAAAGTTCTAATATATTATTTAGGAAAATGCCCACGCACCCTATCATGGTTGTGGCTCCCACAATTGGCATCTGTCATAAATGTCATGTCATTTAGGTCCCGTGACATAATTTAGTTGGTTAGTGCGGATAGATATTACTATAATGAATGAATCAAAATATCTTTCTTAGTTAACTATAATCTTTTGATTTACCTTCTCAATTCCATTTTTTAGTATAATTCCATCCAATCATACATATACATACATCAGCATAATAATAAAAAAAAAATGACTTCACTAAATCAAAATAGCGATTTTCATTTTAGCTCTTAAAGTTTATAAATTAGGATCAAGTATTTTTAAACTCTTAATATTTTATTTCTTAACTACTAAAATATTTTTAATTTGATGGAAAAAATACCTCTGAATATACCATAATTATTTTATTTAACTAAAAAATAACATGAAAAAAATGTCATGTATATATCATGTCACTCCTTTCCATCATGCCAAAATTTAGAACTGCTAATAATATTGGACTAATTTTAAATTTCTCAGAAGATATTTTATAATTTTTTTCTAATAAAAAAATTAAGAAACATTTAGGTCAGGTGTTATTAATTTACTATATTTATTATTTGGAAAAAAAAAATACTAATCAATATAAGAACATTTAAATTATTAATAATTGACAAGTAGTCAAGGATTTTTAAAAGTGATTGCAATCAGTTGCTTTGTGAAAAAAATCTAGTAAACATACAAAAAAGAACTAATTAAGTGGTTTAGTGGCTATGCCACTTAATCTTCTCCTTTGATTCATACAATTACTTTTAAAAATTAATTAACGTGATGGTAACAAATAATAAAATTATCTTCGTATGTATTTCTTTTATTTATTTAGATAATTGATAAAAAACTTCTGTCTAATTAAATCGATCCTTCTCCAGATTAATCAATCCAATCCAAAAGTTTGGATACCAATAAAAAAACAAATAATAAAATTTTATAATTAAACAAAATATTATTTCAATATAATCGAATGGGTGATCTTTTCTGCGACGGGTTCCACACTTAAAACACATTTATTAATGATTAGCTGTTTAGATATCCATCACCATCGGATACACTCAAGCATTTAACAATGCGAAATTTAAATTATTAAATTTATATAGTGAAACTAATGTACAAGTACAACTACCCCAGTAGGGATCCTCTGGTCCGCTGATGAAGATGGGATCCATCCAAATCAAGGGTCCTCATGTAATGGACTATCCTCTGTTCCGCAATTTGCGGACCAGAGGATCTGCACCAACTACCCATGCCACCATATTCTACGACCTACATAGAATATAATACATTAAAATCATATTGACCCTTTATAATGAAATTATATTAATTAAAGTAAATCACATTGACCCTTTATAATGAAATTATATTAATAGAGTCATCAGGGTAAAGTACCTGACTTTTAAAAATCTGAATTATTTTGGTCTTTAAAAATCCTTTAAAAATCCAAATTGTTTGGATTTTCGAGTGTTACCCTTACATTCAGAATCAAGAATTAATTATTTGGGTAAGATTCGTCAAACCCATGTAATAGTGCAATAATGCAAGGGACAAACTACTTAACGAGCTTCCCTATAGAAAAAATTAATTTAATTTAATATTATACTTATCTTAGTAAAAAAAACTAAGAAAAGTATATTTTTTTAACATTGTCAGCCTAAAATATTTATAAGAAGTTCTTTGATCATAGTGTTCTCAATTATAATATGTAAGAATAAGAGCACTATACTTTTTTTATATAAAACAATCAGAGAAAATTAATGATAAGAAAAATTCATAATAATACGCCGCAACTGAGTCTCGAACTTTAGATCACTGATTGTTTCGCTTGTGGAATTACTAATAAATCTTGGAATTATTTTTAGTGTGAATAAAAAAAAGGATGTTAACGTAAATTCATTTTCGGCTTCATCAAAGTTAGTTAGTAAAAGGGGGAGATTTTTAATAAAATAGTAAGATTATTATTATTATTATTGTTATTATTATTATCAATAATAATGACGAGAATTTTAAAATTTCTAATATCAATTTTAGAAATATTTTAAAAATATTAAACCTTTAGGTATTTTAATAATACGCTTATCATTATTATTTTTAATATTATGGTCCCGTGATTCAGACAAGTAAATTTCATTAATTTTAAAGGTGTACAAATCGATAATAATTGAGATAATTCTAAGTTCGGATCATCTATCCTAAAATCATATGTCTCCTCTATTGTACTCATTGATCAAATTATATCTCAAGAGGAGATACGGAGAAGGAGGTTGTACATATTTAAGGATGTCACAATCGTCACATATTTAAGGATGTCAAAATCGTCTTTATCAACAAAGGGGGACACGTGAATTCAGGAAAAAAAAATCCGGACTAGTCAATTCTGCCATCGGCAATGCTAATCCAAATTCACAAGATATCGTTATATAATTTGCTTTCTTGCTATTAAAATAATGGATTAAAAAAACTAATACTAAATAAAGTGGAAATGATTATTATTTGCTGCATCGACTACTTTATCATTATAATATATTTTTTTGAATATGTATCAAACACTCTTGAGCCTATATATTCTCAAGACTGCAGCAAGCCAAAAAATCCACAACTTGTGAAATCTTTCCTCAAAATGGCGATGGTTTTAGATTTTTTTGTCTCAAAATTCATCAAAGACACATCAGACATGGTGGAGAAGGAAATCTTTAAGGTGCTCGGCGTGGACAAAGAGATAAAAACCCTCCAAGTTTGGTTGGGAACGATCAATGGTTATCTTCGTCAAGCAAAGCAAAAGAGACAAGGAACTGATGAAATTGATATATGGGTAAGGAAGTTAAAAGATATCATGTATGATGCTGATGATATTATTGATCTTTGTATGATCGAAGGGGGGAAATTATTGACAGCTCAAGTCTCTTCAAGTTCATCGACTGTAAGCATCCCTTTCAACTATCTCATTTCATGTTTTAAGTGTCTTAAGTATCGCCATGATATTGCCAACCAAATTATATCTTTGAATAGTCGATTAGAAGGTCTAAAAAATGATGCTGTTATCAAAAATAATTTAGATCAAACAATAAAAGAACCGGTTGAAAATGCTAACAAAGTAGTATTTGCACGTGAAACATCTCACTTACAAGTGGAAGGAGATATTGTTGGGATGCAAATTGAAAATGCAACTGAGAAGCTAATTAGTTTGATACTTGAGAATAACCCAAAGAAAACTCGTGTGTTTGGAGTTGTGGGGACTGGGGGAATTGGAAAAAGCACTTTAGCAAGTAAAATATTTAAGGATGAACGGATCAAAGAGAATTTTCCAAAAAGGAAATGGTTGTATGTCTCTAAGAACTACATTGAAACTGATTTATTAAAGAAGTTGATTAGATTTGAGGAAGGAAGTGAAACTAAAGGGGAAATTTTTGAAGGAAAAAGTAAAGCAGAACTGGAGAACAAACTTGTGACTGTCCTCACAAGGAACACTTTCATTGTGTTAGATGATGTCTGGAATTCAATTGTGTGGACAGATTTCTTGAGGAAACCTATAGTTAAATGTGCTAGTAGTTGCACGATCCTAATTACATCTAGAAAGGAAAAGGTTGTAACGAATATGAGACCAAAATATATTCACCCAGTTGAAAAAATGAATGAAGAAAGTGGTTGGAATTTGCTTAAACATTTAGCGTTTGAAGGCGAAGAAGAAGATGAGATATCAAGTTTGAAAGAAATAGGGAGTAAACTTGTTAAAAAATGTGATGGATTACCTCTTGCAATTAAAGCTATTGGAGGGGTCCTATACCAGCAAAATAAAGCAAAATGGGAGGAGGTTCTTGAAAGCGATGTATGGAAGATGGACCAGATTGAAGAAGAATTAAGGCCTTTATACTTGAGTTATGAAGACTTAACATCTAGATTAAAACAATGTTTCCTTTATTGCTCTTTGTACTCTCAAAAAGGTATGTATTATAAGGAAATTGTTCAGTTTTGGATAGCTGAAGGTCTTATTATGGATGATGTTCCAACTGAAAAACAAAAAACGATGGAAGATATAGGGGAGGAGATCTATAGGGAGTTAATATGGAGGAATGTCTTAGAAGCTGATGCAATTGTAGATGTGTCCAAAGATTACTTTTCTATGCATGATCACTTCCGGTCTCTCGGTGCACATTTAATGAGAGAGGAAGGGATTTTATATCGACATGGTAGAGAGTTCAAAACAGATGATAATATAAAGATCCGTCGGTTATCGGTCTCTAATATGGGGTCCAAGCTAGTGTTACCCTCTCAAATTCTAAAACAAGGTTGTTTGAGAACTTTGATTCTCATGGACTCCCGGAAAACTAAGACTATTGAAGATAGTGTACTGCAAGAATTATCATGCTTGCGAGTTTTGGATCTCACTAGCACATCCATTGAAAAAATTCCAGATTGCATTGGGGATTTATTGCATTTAAGATATTTAGATCTTGATGGGACAAACATTCACGAGATTCCAAAGACTATTGGGAATCTTGTAAATCTTCAGACTCTAAATATCTCCGAGTGTCAGTACTTGGAAAGGCTTACTGAGTCCATCACTATGTTGCATAATCTAAGATGTCTTGAGATGAGAGATACTCCACTGCTGACTTATGTGCCCAAGGGAATTGGAAAGCTGGGAAATTTCTATAATCTTCAGGGATTCATGGTGGGGCAGGACGACTCAACCTCTGAAGAAGGCTGCGACTTGGAAGAACTGAAAAATCTCTCCAAGTTGAGAGGCATAAGCATTTACAGGCTTGAGAGGGCAGAAAGAGGAGCCTCTGCACTTGCAGACAAACCTTTCCTTAAGCAGCTAACGCTGGGATGGATGCAACCAGATGAGGATGATACAGACGAGGAGGATGAATCAGAAGGTTCGGAGGAAGAAGAGGCTAATGAAGGAGGCGCCGATGATACAGTCGCTTCAGAGTCAGAAGCTGATGCCAATGATGATGAAGATGCAGGCAATGAGAAGGGGGATGGCAATGATGATAGCTCCAAACAAGAAAATGAAAATGAGGAAGCAGAAGAAGCAGGCAACGAAACAGAAGACGAAACTGAGGAGGACGAGGCGGAGGAAGAAGAAAAAGGATGGAGCGATGAGCAAATTAGCAAAGCCGAGAGGATATGCAATGAAATGTCTCAGCCTTCATCAAGCATAGAAGACCTTCTCTTCGTTGAGTATCCGGGACGACAGCTCCCGAGCTGGATGATATGCTCTTCCCTGGCTGAATCTTTTCCAAATTTGGCATATTTGAAGCTCCTTGGTTTGCCATGTTGTACAGAGCTCCCTCCCTTGGGCACACTGCCCCAGCTGAAGTACCTCAGTATTGAACGGGCAAGCGCAATAACCACCATCGGTTCTCGATTCCTCGGATCAAGAAGCTCTGCATTTCCCAAACTTGAAGTGCTCCAATTCGAAGACATGCCTAGATGGGAGGAATGGACGTTCGATGGAGTAGAGGAGTTAACTGGTCATGGAACACCTCTTTCAGTGAAGTTGTTTCCAAGTCTCAGGGATTGTGTTCTCATCGACTGTCCAAAGCTAAGGGCTCTTCCTGCAGATCTCTACCGCGCCACCGACTTAAATGAATTGTGCCTGCGACAAACGTATCAGCTAGGAGAAATAATCAATCTCCCTATGGCGTACAAGTTCGAGGTGACAAATGGCAGTGGTTTGAAGAAGATATCCAACATCTCATCAGTAAGATATCTTGAGGTTGATAATTGTCCCAACTTGGAGTGCGTGGAAAATCTTGGCAAGCTGCAGCATTTGGTGTTGATATGTTCAGAGGAAACTGAACAGCTCCCGCAGTGGTTATCGTCCTTGATCGAGCAGCATAACAACACATCAAGCACTCACAGGAGTTTCAGAAAATTCGAGATGCAATGCAGCCTGCAACTACTGAAGACCTGTCTTGAGGGCAGCGAGAATTGGGACATCATCAAGCAAATTCCTATTGTCAAAGTCACAACATATTCTGAAAAAGAATATATACGCTATACCAAGGATCCCTACATGTATGATCCGCACGTTCCTGCTAATTGAGAAAGGTGATTCTTCTATCTGCTAAGTCAGTCACTTTTCTTCCTTTCCTTCTAACCTCAAGTTTTGCCAATGACCTTCTGCTTGTTTTTACAGGTTTGTATCAGTAAAAGTATCCGTTTGTGTTTAACTGTATTGGCGAATAAAGCTGTTCAGCGCAAGGTGTGATTTCTATAGTGCTGTTTGTATTTGCTTTCTTCTGCATTTGGTTGCAAGACTGTTTGTTCAGAATAGCCGCTCTTCCCTTGGTGTTGTTCAAGAAAAGAAAAGAAAAGAAAAAGTTGTGATTTATACTTAGTTTGAAGTATTTTTTGCAAAGTCCATCAGTCTAGGCACGTCTATCCCTGTTAGTATCGTCATCGTCTTCAGTGAGCTTATTATGAAGTATGTTGTACAATTGAAGCAGTTCATCTCACCCCATGTAAGGCTCTTCCTTCTCATAATCGATATGCATAAACCATATGACTCCTGCAATGATCGTCTTCTTTTCTTCTGTCAGGTTCATATTATCTGAAGTCTTCAAGTGTGTTTTACGTCTAATAAAAAGCTACTAGGTGCAAGTATTTTTCATGTTAATCATTTCTACCATACAATTTGTATTTGTTTTCTTGCATTTGATGTATAGTGTTGGTGTGTTGAGAAACCATTTCTTTCTAAACATATTGCTTTAAAAAGTACCCGTGCAGTCTCATCGACATAGTGGAGTTAAGAACTACGAAAATTCGTCTTGTAAGTCACTTCTCTCTTAATCATGCATCTTGTATAATCTTATAGCTTTTGCACTGATAATTTCTTCTTTCTTCTTTTACAGGATTCGTGTATGTCTTGTTGTTGTTGTAGTATTTTATTTATCAGTGACTAAGGCTATTCAGCTAAATGTAATGGATTTAGTATTCGTTCAACATGCCCGTTTCGTACATTGTATATGTTTCTTAATTAGCCATCACTTGGTTGAGGAATCCAATGGATTGGTTTAACAACCAGCTACACGCCGACGTCTCAGAGATTTATCGAAATAGACGGAGCAACTGATGGAAGATTGCAGTTACAAGATCAGGCAGAGATAGCCCATGAAAGAGGAAATAGTCAAGAGGGAAAGAGGATCCTGCTCATCATGTGCTCACTTGAAAAAAAAATAACGAATACGAGTCTCATTATCCGTGTTTCGAACCACAAACAATTTGTTAGTTGATGGTGAAGGTTATGTTTGACATGAAATAGCCGGGGAATAAATCGATCCTTTTGTTAAGTTCTTACGATATGATAAGAATTATGATGTCTAAGTTAAATCTTCTTTGTTCAGCCTGAGGTATGATTATGTTGTTAGGATGTAGTTGTTTATTTTACTAAACCATATTTAATGGAAGCAACTAGACTTTACTTAAATATATACACGATAAACACACTGCTAATCTACACACAAATTAATTAAGTTAGCATTGAAGAAGTCAAATGTTCACAAACAGCTGTTTGGTAATCGGATTCATAAGTAGGAATATAAATATGCAGTTCATATATGACGTGCAAGCATGTTAGTTGAACATAAAATATGCAGATTAAAAAGACTTTAATATTTTTTAAGTTGCCCATATCATCTCTCGATTATAACGAACGGATCCTGAAGATGATGTGATGACTAAAGTAATAATGATATGGTGATCAAAATCGAAAAAGGAGAATATCTCCACACCTGATTTTGATTGGTTGTCTAGCACTAAAATTTTTAGATCAAACCCAACTGAGTTACCAATCGGTCGGGGATAGACGACTAGTCCTTAAGCCGATCGAACCTAAGGAGTTTAGTGCTTTAAGCACGGTCAGCTCTTAAGTCGACCAAGATTAAGGACGCCCGCCCTTTTGTGTCAGCCGGAATGACTGATTCACTCCACAATAAACCAGCTGTAGGTTTGGTCGAGAGGAAGGTTAAACTCCTTACTTTGTATGAATATTCTCTGTACACACCCGGGCGACCCTGATTGCTGGTCACCCCATAGGTTTCCATGCGACAGTATGTCTGTGTATTCATTCGGTTATAAAGTCGAACGAGTTCATATGCCTCGGTCGGACAGAAAGCTGGCTGGGCCTTACGCAGCCTAGTTTAACATATTGACCGAATCTCTCAGAACACAATTTCATTTCTTTAGGTAGCCCATTATACGTCGGTCGGATAAAAGGACAACTGGCCTGCAGCACTTGGCTTCATATTTCTTCTCGGATATATTTCAACAGGCCCAAGGCAGTATATCAGTCTTTGAGTGGGTTCCTGATAACCTTCCGTACATAACAAAGCAGCTCAAGACGAGAACATGCATAAAAACGACCGGTCTATAAGGCCAGCCCGGATATACTCCTATAGAGCCTATCAGGATATACTCGGTCAACAACATGATCAGAGAATCCTAACAACCTATCAGAATAACAACTTTGTCAGAGAATATTCTTCTAGAACCTTCTTCAGGAACCGTCTTGTCTCCAATCAGCCGACCAGTTATAACAGTATATTCCTACAAATGACTTTAACAACGATTTAAGCTAAAAACAACAAAAGAGGTATACATATGAGTAAACGAAAGATTCCTTGGATAATTATGACATATTACCCATGTTTTACTTTTGCTTTTACCTAACAAACTGTGACATATTGCATTACCTCATGATTGCGAAAGTTATATGAGGTAATATAAATCTTCTCCGTGGCAAAGATACGTTCTCTGAACATCTGCAACTTACCTTCGTGTGCACATCCTCTATTGTTCTTCATTCGCTTGCCGAGACTTGGACTGACTTGAGTGTCAGAGGGCTTTTGCTAGGGACTCCCCCTGGTTTATAGGCACTGACGTTTTGTTGGATCAGCTCCGTGTGCGCAAGATTGGAGGAAAGCTTTCTTTTAGAGAGAAAGGTCTTCTACCAGTCAACCATCGATCAACCGTGCCTAGCGCATCATCTCTGCTGTTTTCAGACAAAATCAAATTTGGCACTATCTGTGGAAAGTTTCGTCTGAATCTTAGAATTAGAGATGGATGAAGCTGGAAGACTTACTACCATTATCGTAACACAAGAAGACTTGAATCTACTCATCAATGTCTGAGCGCAAAAATTATTGCAACAACAACAACAACAACAAGTGGCTATCGGTGGCACCTCACCACCACCCACTCCCATCGCGTCAATGACAACTCACCAATGGGAGAGAGAAGCTTGGGAGGAAGGCCCAGCTCATTTGCTGTGGGCGTCTCACTCATCAATTCCATGCCATTGAGCGCTCTTTTGTACACCACCCGAACACTTGGGTCAAGAAAGATTGCACCAGAAATCCTTTGGAGAAGTGTTTGTCCGAGAAGGACGCAAGGGAAAGGCTCCAGCAATTTGCAGCTCTCCCGAGCACATTAGCACCCCATTTTCTCAAAGGGTATTAGAAGACAAGCTGCCAAAGTATTATCAAACTTTGGGAATAGGGGAATACTTACGGTCAACTGACCCTGAGGATCATCACCTTAAATTTGAGCATGCTATCCTTCTCCATCAATTCACTAACGAGGTAAAGTGTCGGGTGTTCCTCACCACATTCGGCTGCTTGACATAGAGGTGATTTAAGTGACTACCTGCTGAATCCATTCGTACTTTTAAGGATTTCTGTAAGATTTTTTTCATCACTTTGCTAGTAGTCGATACTATCAAAAGACTCCCCTAAGCCTTTTCTCACTCAAACAGGGGTCCAAAGAATCACTGAGAGCCTATATTAAAAAATATAATCAGGTGGCCATGGACGTCTCTACAGCTACTACCGAGATTCTGGTGAGCGTATTTTCCCAAGGACTCGGCAATAATGACTTCTTCGTCTCCTTAGTTAGGAGACCTCCAAAGAACTTCGATCATTTAATGGATCGGGTGACTGAATTCATCAATATTGAAGAGGCGCAGGCCGCTCGAAGGAAGGAGGTTACCGCGTCAGCTGCCACTCCGGGGCCCGAATGCCAAGCATTAACCACTCCTCCACCTAGGGGACCCCGAGCAGGTCCTCAACCTCATCATCAAGAACCATGACCTTAGGTCATGCTTCATGTGGAGGTCGAACAAGAAAGATATCCCGAGCCCCCCCTGAGGAGCTCCGTAATGGTCGTGCACCCTCCACCTGTCGACTACTCATGACACACAAGATTGCTATAGTTTGTCCAATCGATAGGGGTAATCAGAGATTTCGCCGGTGCACTCTGTCGCCCAACCGCTGCCCCTATCGATGACCAAATGGCTCGCCTATAAGAAATCAGCGAGAGACTAAGCGGCTCCAAAGGATGCCACCACCACCAGTAGACCGGACACCAACTCCCGCCCAGAACCAAACGGAGCTCCCAACTCGGCAGGAGGAGAATCGTAACAATGTCGCCTGAGGTGATATTGGCATGATCGTCGAGGTTCCAACTAATGGAAACTCCTACCGAGCGAGAAAGTCACACTCTCGTTGATTGGAGATTCACGCGGTCAGTTGCAGTAAGTAGAAGGCAACCGGACTCGAAATCAGTTTCGAGCCTAAAGACCTAGAGGGGGTGGGAGTCCCCCATGATGATGCTTTAATAATCAAGGCTGTTATAGCCAACTATAATATTTATTATACTTTCGTTGACACAGGTAACTCAGTGAATATCATCTTCAAACAAGCATTTGAACAGCTGCAAATAGACTCGAGGGAGCTCCAACCCATGACCACTCCTTTGTATGGGTTCACAGGCAATGAGGTCCATTCACTCGATCAGATAAAGTTAGTCATATCCTTAGGGGAGGAGCCCCAAATGAGGATGTGCTAATCAACTTTATAGTTATGGACATGCCCTCGGCCTACAACACAATTTTGAGCCGGTTGGCCCTAAATGAATTTCGGGCGATTGTCTCGACCTTCTGCCAAAAAGTGAAATTCCCTGTGGATGACCAGGTGGATGAAGTCAAGGGAGATCAATTGGTGGCACGCAAGTGCTACATAGAAATTGTCAAGACAAAGGCTAATGCTTCTCAAAAAAGCCAACGGATTGAGGTTAACACTATCTGGGAGGCACCACCCACCCTGGTCTATGAAGAAAAAGAGGAAGTCCAGATCCGACCAGGCCAGCTGGAAGCTGTTACACAAATGGTAGTAGACCTATCTCAAGAACTTAAAAAAGAGCTTGTTGCATGTCTTACACGTAACAATGATGTTTTTGCCTGGACGCCCGGAGAAGTGACCGGGGTGTCACCAACGGTCATGGAGCATGTACTTCATGTCTACCTAGATGCTCAGACAGTCAAGGAAAGAAAGCGAGATTTTGGGGCTGATTAGAATAAGATCATCAAAGAGGAGGTGGATAAATTACTGGAGGCAGGCTATATTTGCGAAGTCCAATTCTCAAGTTGGTTGGCCAATGTTATCTTGGTATCTAAGCTGAGGAATAAGTGGAGGGTTTGTATCGACTTCAGAGACCTTAATAAGGACTACCCAAAAGATTATTATCTACTGTCTCACATCGACCAAGTGGTGGACTCCACCTCCAGGTGTGAATTTATTTGCATATTAAACGCATATCAAGGATATCATTAACTCCCGCTTGCCAAGGACCTCCAAGAGAAGGTCAGTTTCATAATTGCTGAGGGCACTTATTGCTACAATGTTATGCCATTTTGACTAAAGAATGTAGGGGCTATATATCAACAGCTCATGAACAAAGTATTCCAAAAGCAGATTGGGCGAAATATGGAAGTGTATGTGGATGACTTCTTTATCTAGTCCCTTCGGGTGATCGATCTGTGTGTTGACGTGTAGGAAACCTGCCAAACTTTAAGGAAGTACAGACTAAAGCTCAATTCCAATAAGTGCTTGTTCGGGGCCAAGAGTGAGAAATTCCTGGGATATATTGTGACTGAGAAGGGGATAGAAGTCAATCTAAGCAAGGTGTGAGCACTTCAAGACATGACTCCTCCACGCAATCTGAAGAAGGCACAAAAATTGACCGATCGGATTACCTCCCTTTCTCACTTCATCTCCTGGTCGATCGATCGAAGACTGCCTTTTTCAAGATACTCCACCGGGTGACCAAATTCTAATGGGATGCCAACTGTGATAAAGCTTTTGAGGAGATAAAGAGTTACTTGTTCGCCTGCCCATACTTGCCAAGCCAATAGCTGGAAAAACTTTATGAGTGTATTTGTCATCTAATGACCACGCAGTCGGGTAAGTATTAGTGAGGCAAGAGTGTCGTTATACTACACTCGAGAAGTTAGCGTATGGATTGATCTTAGTTGCTTAGAGGTTACGTCCTTATTTCCTTTCTAACTTGATCATAGTACTCACTAATGTTGGAGCAATCTATGTGACCCTAGGTTTTGATGTTTGGGAAAAAGTTTAAGTTAAATTTATTGTTATATTTGATATGTATTGTGAGTGTGCAGGATACAGGTACAACAAGGAGATTCCAAGTGTGATCTTGACAAAGGAGGAAAGTCCAAGAGTGTGTCTTGGAGGTGTAAGTCTAAGTATATAGTCTTGACAACGTAAGTCCAAGTGTAATTTGGCAATGGATGAAATCCAGGAGACGTGACCTCTTGGCAAAGGAAGACCCAACAATAATTACAAGGCCAATGGAAGCTTCAAAAGGCAAGGCGTAAAGGATAGGGAGGCATCCGAGGGACGCGAGGCTAATGGAGGAGGCTAGAAGGCTAGATCTAAGTTATGTGGGCAATGTAATACCCCAGTTCTGAGATTCTGGTTAAGTATGGCTTAAAAGGTTAGATGGTACTATCCATATCACCAAGGTGCACCTTCTTTTTCGAAAGTCAAAGCTTAAGAACTCCAAAGTTAAGCGTGCTTGGCTTAGAGAAATCTGAGGATGGGTGACCTCCTGGGAAGTTTTCCAGGGTGCGTGCGAGTGAGGACAAAGTACGCTGAAAGGACTTCCGGTGGTCTGTGGAGCTAGTCGTCAACCCGATGGGCAATTCTGGTGGCGTGCCCGGTTCGGTTCGAGCGGGGCTTGCTTGGGATGGGGTGTTACAGATGGTATCAGAGCGACCTTACGATCGTGAGTGGGGGTGATTGTAATAACCCGGTTCTGAGATTCTGGTTAAGTATGGCTTAAAAGGTTAGATTGTACTATCAATATCACCAAAGTGCACATTCCTTTTCGGAAGCCCAAACTTAAGAACCCTAAAGTTAAGCGTGCATGGCTTGGAGACATCTAAGGATGGGTGACCTCCTGGGAAGTTTTCCAGGGTGTGTGCGAGTGATGACAAAGCACGCTGAAAGGACCTCAGGTGGTCTGTGGAGCTAGTCGTCAACCCGATGGGCAATTTTGGTGGCATTCCCAGTTCGGTCCAGGTGGGGCCCACCCAGGCCAGGGCGTTACAGATCGTATCAGAGAGACCTTGCGATCATGAGTGTGCCTGTGGTAGGAGCACCCAGGGCACCACCTAGCGAGGAAGATTCTGGGATTTGTCTGTGGTGTGATTCGTGGTTACACAACGAGGACGTTGTGTCTCTAAGTGGGGGTGATTGTAATACCCCGGTTCTGAAATTCTAGTTAAGTATGGATTAAAATGTTAGATGGTACTATCCATATCACCAAGGTGCACTTTCTTTTTCGGAAGTCCAAGCTTAAGAACTCCAAAGTTAAGCGTACTTGGCTTAGAGAAATCTGAGGATGAGTGATCTCCTGGGAAGTTTTCCAGCTGGGTGCGTGCGAGGAGGACAAAGCACGCTGAAAGGATCTCCGGTGGTCTGTGGAGCTAGTCGTCAACCCGATGGACAATTCTGGTGGAGTGCCCGGTTCGGTTTGAGTGGGGCTTGCCCGGGCCGGGGCGTTACAGATGGTATCAGAGTGACCTTGCGACCGTGAGTGGGGGTGATTGTAATACCCCGATTTTGAGATTCTGGTTAAGCATGACTTAAAATGTTAGATGATACTATCCATATCATCAAGGTGCACCTTCCTTTTCGGAAGCCCAAACTTAAAAACTCCAAAGTTAAGTGTGCTTGGCTTGGAGAAATCTGAGGATGGGTGACCTCCTGTGAAGTTTTCCATGGTGCGTGCGAGTGAGGACAAAGTATGCTGAAAGGACCTCCGATGGTCTGTGGAGCTAGTTGTCAACCCGATGGGCAATTTTGGTGGTGTTCCCGGTTCGGTCCGGGTGGGGTCCGCCCGGGCTAGGGTGTTACAAGCAAGGACGAGTGCATGAGAGATTGTACTCAGGGTAAAATCCTAAGTTTAGGATTTTATTGTAGCAGCTACTGTAGCAGCACTGCAGCAATTACTGTAACAACCGACTGATATTTTCATCAGTCGACTAGTAGCGAGCAGAATGTCTTTGTTCTCTCAATCCATGTGGATCAGTCGACTGGTGTTTTCATCAATTAACTGTTATCAAGTCGTTGACCTACAACGGTCAAATTCCACTTAGGACCAGTTGACTGGTATTTTTAACAGTCGACTGGTGGCGGTAAAATAGTTTGATTTTTTTCTTCTAAGCTCTATTTAATTGAGCTTGGGGTGCTTGGACATGACTGACAAAATTGAGATGATGGTTAACCCCTATTAGAAGTCTACCAAATCCCTCTTGTGTGTTCAAGTGTTCTTGAGCAAGGTTGTGGTGAGGTTTCTCCACCAATAAGGAGATTGAGCTAGCTAGCGGATATTCGGAGAATCATCCACCGATGGATCATGATCGTCCACCTTATGGACAGCAGTGGAGTAGGAGCTCTATCTCGAAACAACGTTAAACCAACGTGTTAGGTTTTCTTTCTCTTGTTAGTATTTATTTTTATATTCCGCTATGCACTAACATTATAGGAAGTGAACAAATTGGGTGAGATGCTATTCTCCCCCTCCTCTAGTGGACGTCAAGGTCCCAACAAGTAGTATCAGAGTTTGGTCGCTCTTTGTTGGACTAATCGCCAAAGGAGCAACCGCTAGAGAAGAAGATGGAGTCGGAGGGACCTCTCGGATGGGGCATTCGGATCCCACCTCCATATGAGCGTGAAGACTTCGACTATTGGAAGTCACGCTTAGAGACGTAGTTCCAAATGAATTAGAACCATTAGATGACATTGGAGGAGTCATTCAAGACTCCAATCGACAAGAAAGGAAAATGCCTCCGGCCTCAGTATTGGACCAAGGAGTAAAGGGAGCAATCGGAGATGGACAAGGAGGTAACTAGAATTTTAATTAATTTATTACCTCCTAATATGGTATTGAATGTAGATGAGTACAAGAGTGTTCATGAGCTTTGGAGTAAGGTGATTGCGCTCCATGAAGATACTACACAATTCCAAGGATTGGAGGAACCCAAGGAGAAGAGTTCATTAGTCTAAGGGAAGGACCAATCAAATATTGACACGTGCTCAACATTCGAGGAGGAGAAGGAAGATGAGGAGGTATCATCCACATCTTTAAGGGAGGAAGAAGTTGAATCATTCATATCTTCAAGTGAAGAGAAAGAAGAGCAATCCAAGGAAGAGGAGACCTTGGAAGCTCAACCCTCCACCTCAACTACTAAGAAGAGAACAAAGGACCACAACAAATGCTTTGAGTGTGGTAAGATGAGACACTACAAGAGTAGATGTCCTTCACTCAAGAATGTAAAAGAGGTAAACCCTAAACTCACTAAAGTTAATTTAGAAACTAATGTGAGTTGTAGGAAGAAGAAGGAGAAGAAACATATTAGATGCTTCACATGTGGTGAGTATGGTCACTACTGCACTAAGTGCCCAAGGAGAGGAGAGCTCAAGAAATTAGCGCACTTGAAGAAATGGGAGAAGAAGAGGAGCTCATGTCAAGGGGAGCTTCAAAGGTAAAAAGGAAGGTAATCCCTAACTTGAAGTTTAATCCAAGCTCTAATTCTTATATGTTTGTTAGAAATAATGTAGATTATTACCCAAGTATAATCATGAAGTTAGGTACAATGATAAGAGTAGGGTAAGTTGGTTAAATTGTCCTTATTTAAAGGAATGTATTTAAGATTTAAGTTTTCTTTTAATTTTAAATTTATTAACTTATTTAACTTATCTTTTAATAGATTAATTCTTAATTTTGAATTGGTTAAATTGTTTTAATTATCTTTCTTTAGAGGTTTATCTTTAATATTTACTTTTGAATTTGTTAGATTTACTTTTGATTTTATCAAAGTGTTTGATTTTACCTATATATTTTCTTTGTCTTTAAAGTTTGTATTATTAGTTGAATTTATTAGTTTAATTTCATTATTATCTTTAAGATTTAAATTTAAATTGTCTTTGTTTTGAATACAAACTTCTAGATTGATATTATCTAAATTATTAAATATTTTATTAAGGTATTTATTAATTTTATCTAAATTTATTTCTTCATTTTTAAGTTTTAAGTTAGAATTTATCTTAATTTTTGAATTGCTTAAATTATTATTATCCATTAAATTATTAAATATAAGACTGAATCAGAATCAGTTAATTGAGATTTATCTTGTTTAGTTAAGTTTATTTTTTAAAATTTAAATTATTTAAAATTTCATAATTATTTAAAGTTATATTTTTATTAATTTTGGAATGATTTAACGTTGGATTTTCATTAATTCCAGAATTATTTGATTTTTCAAAATTAATTAATTTATCAATGTTTTGTTTAACCAAATCAAGATTGATGTCGATTTGATTAAAGTTTTGATCTAATTTGGCATGCAAATCTAGATTATCATGTAGATTATTTAAATCATTACTGACAAGAGTGTTTTGGTAAATTATACTAACCTTATGTGCATCCCCTAATTCAGTAGGCTTCTCCATTGAATTGGACTCGAGTCTGGATTCAATTTTGATTTGCTCCTCTAGCTTTAATGGCTCCTCATGAAGCTTGCTCAGGCGGGTCCAAAACTCGCGAGCATCTTTGACCTTTTCTATCCTACATGTAACTTTATTAGGTAATAAGTCTGAAATTAATTTTATTACCTTTTATTTTGCTTTCGAATTCTGAGAAGATCACTTCAACGCCATGTCACCATCGAAGTCGTTCATCGGGATGAAGCTTTCCATTTGCATCCTCCATAGATTGAATCCGTCCTTCTTGTATATCTCATATGGTGGTGGTTCGTGGATGCTCCGTCCTTCTTGATGAGACATTGGTATACTTGTAAAAAATATAGACAAGAAGCAATTTCCAAGACTTTATCTTGGGGTAAGTAGTGTGGGAGATAAAGAAATAAGGGTGTTTCACCATTTTTTTTTTAAAAAATAATAAAATAATAAAAATAAATATTATGACAAATCTTACCAAATGTGATATTTTACCAGTTCTGACCAATGGTGAAAATTTGAAAATGAAAGAAAAATGAGAATTTTTTAATGAAGAAAATATTTAAAGGGGAAAAAACAAAAGGCGATACCAATTTTTTCTAATAAAAAATGATATATAATTTTTTTCTTTGAAAAAGGAATCCTCTGCTCGATTGGTGGTTCCACCAATTTAGAGCGGTTTCACTCTAATACTACTTGTTGGATCGTAAAGTTGCTAGAGGGGGGGAGGGGTGAATAGTATTCGTCGAAAATTGCAAGTTAAAACGAGTTACGCAGTGGAAAAAGGAAAACAAAAAAACAACGCTAACAATGCCAAGTTTTACTTAGTTCAGAGCATGTGACGACTCCTACTTCAATGTCCACGATCATCAATCACTTTCATTGGGCAATCACTATCAGTTCATAAATGGATTATAAAGATTGAGTACAAGAACTGAAAATAAAACTGTTACCAACAAACAAAAAGGAAATTGAAGAATTCTTCATTCTTCGAACTTCGGAGCATCCTTTCGGTATCGTCGGAGTTGTTTCGAAGCAACACTTGAATATGAAAGTTGTAGAAAATGTTGTCCTGAAGCTGCTGGTCGAAGACCTTTATATAGGTCCATTCTGGGAGCTTGAAGTCCCTCCTAGCCCCTTGGATCGTGCTAATGTGGCTAGCTCTCGTTGAAACTTGATCCATCAAGTTTATCCACTTTCGGGCACCTGGGCCCCCTCTAGGCGCTTGGATCGTTGACGTGGATTCGGCCAGTCCTCGTACTCCAACTCAGCTTCAGGATGAAATTTGTGGTCCGAGCACCTAGACTAGCTTCGGGTGCCCGGACCACCCGGGTGCTTGGCGCCCGCCCGGGCGAGGCTGGTCTGGACGCCCAGACCACTTTTTGTCTATTTTCTTCCCTGCAATAAAAAGTTAGTACAAGCATAAAAATCACCCTTCAAAATAGAGTTAGCATAATTTAGCAAATAGAAGTAGTAATTAGATCATGTCTCCCTGAGACTAGGATCTAGTCAAGGTCTTAACTTAGGTTTCTCAAATAGACCTAAGTTGGATCGACACCTACAGTTCTCTCAACGGGGAACATGTCCTCACTGGATCTCTCTTCCAATTGCATACCTTTTACTTATCAACTGCAATCGCTTGACTTGTCTTTGACCCACCAGGTCTTCTCGCTAATTGTCAGGTCCTATAGACCCAACTGGACTTCGACCGGTTGTCAGGTCCCACGAACCCAACCAGACTTCCCGCTGTTAGAATGTATACTAAAAGTCCAGCTTTTGTATAAACATTTATTTTGAAATAAGAATCACATTGATCAAATGTCTACATTTATATGCTAAATATAGTTGTTCATTTAATTTATATTGAAGATAACATGGTGTGTGGTGTCACACAGAAGATTATGTTATTAGTTCATTATAAATTATAAATAGTTTCTCACAACCAAGATGGAATGAGACAAACTATTGGAATGATTGTAGTGTAATTTGGTATTAGTTTATCTTGACTATAAAATTATACTAGTACATTCTGAGTGTATTGAGTAGGACCATTTGAGGTTGTTCTTTTTATACTGACTGTAAAAAAGAATAGGACCTCTGTTATTATGGAAGTGTGTACTCATAATCATGATATAATAACAAGCACATATACTTAATATTTATTTCTTTAATTTATCAAAGGGTGAGATTTAGTTCGTTAAATCAAAAGGTCCGATAAGTTGGAAAATGATATTATTTATATGGTGCGTTGTTGATTATAGAATGAAACTGTGTCCTAGTTGTTGGTGCAACCTTAGGTCAAGGTTGACCTGGTTGACCCGACTCGAGTTGACCTGACTCGAGTTGTATTTTGATGTTTGACGAGAACATGATGGGAGATTGTTGGTGCAACCTTAGGTCAAGGTTGACCTGATTGACCAGACTCGAGTTGACTTGACTCGAGTTGTATTTTGATGTTTGACGAGAACAAGCTTGGGAGATTGTGGGTGCAACCCGTGGTCAAGGTTGACCTGGTTGACCCGAGGTGAGTTGACCTGACTCGGAAAAGTCCAAGCAGGGAGCTTGGCACGAGAAAAGTCCAAGCAGGGAGCTTGTCATGGGAAAAGTCCAAGCAGGGAGTTTGGCATGGTGAAAAGTCCAAGCAGGGAGCTTGGCACGGAGAAGTCCAAGTATGGAAGCTTGGCACATGGGGAGTCGGAGAGGGCTCGGTAGCTCGTTCTCCAGACTGTGGTCAGAGAGGGCTCGGGAGCTCGTTCTCTGGACCGGATGGAAGTCGGAGAGGGCTCGGTAGCTCGTTCTCCAGACTGTGGTCAGAGAGGGCTCGGGAGCTCGTTCTCTGGACCGGATGTGGAAAGTCCTGGTGAGTGAAGCCAGGCAGACGGAAAAGTCCTGGTGAGTGAAGCCAGGCAAATTGGAAATCCTGGTGAGTGAAGCCAGGTGAAAACCCTAGTGAGTGAAGCTAGGTGAAAGTGAAAGTCCTGGTGAGTGAAGCCAGGCAGTGGGAAAGTCCTGGTGAGTGAAGCCAGGCAGTTGGAAAGTCCTGGTGAGTGAAGCCTGGCAGATTGGAAATCCTGGTGAGTGAAGCCAGGTGAAAATCCTAGTGAGTGAAGCTAGGTGAAAGTCCTGGTGAGTGAAGCCGGGCAAGGGAAAATCCAGATGGATCAAGGGTGATCGGACATCTGGTGTTGAGAAGGTCAAGTAGGTCAAGGGAGTGACCGGATACTTGACACGAAGAGAAAAGTCCAAGTGGGTCAAAGGGATTGACCGGACACTTGGTGGGGAGACTTAGCAGGTCAAGGGAGTGACCGGATGCTAAGCATGATATACCAACAGGTCAAGGTTGACCGGATGTTGGTTTGGAAGGTTTGGGACTTGGTTTGGGCAAAAACCAAGCTCTGGATCGATCAGTGGATCGATCCAGTGATACACTGGGTATCTGGATCGGTCTGGTGACCGATCAGTAACCAAACAATAGCCTACTGAGTGTTATCTGATCGGTCTGCAGACCGATCAGGAAACAACGATCAGAAGGCAAGAAGTTCGGAAGAAAAGCATGCTGATCGGTCCCCAGGACCGATCAGGGTCTTCCTGGACCGATCAGGAGATGTTCTGATCGGTCCAGCCCTAGCCGTTGGCTCACAACGGCTAGTCTTCTGTCTTCTGTTCTTCGCAGGTGAGTGCAGGTTATAAAAGGAGTTCAAAGGCTACAGTGGCACAACTCCTCTTCTTCTTTCTGCTCGAGCTGCTGTTCTTCTGAAAGCTGTGCTTGAGCTTTGCTGAGCTCCGAAGCTTCGGGTGAGCTTCCTGCTAGTTTTCTAGCTGAGCTTGGATCCGAGAAGTTGCTGCTTCATCAGGATTCTAGTCGACAACGAGAAGGCAAGCAAAGGGTTTTACATTTCGATTGTTCTTGTTTGCTTTCTCTACTGTTGTACTCCTTCTTGCTGTTGTAAGTTTTTGTGGCGACGTTTCTCCACCCACAAGGAGTATTTATTAGCCGGTTCTCCGGGGACTCATCCATCGACGGATTGATAGGGCTCGTCCACCTTACGGACACGCTGAGGAGTAGGAGTATCATCTCCGAACCTCGTTACATCTTCGTGTTGAGAAAGAAACGAAGAATTTGGGGCGGCTATTCACACCCCCCTCTCTAGCCGCGATCATCGATCCTAACAAGTGGTATCAGAGTGAGGTCGCTCTTCGCCAGATTAACACCCGAGGGAGCACAAGCTAGAGAATGGATCTACTCGGAGAAGACATCACAATTCCACCCTTCTACGATCGCGACGACTTCGCGTATTGGAAGGTAAGGATGAAGTATTTCCTTATGACTAACATTGAAAATTGGAGTTGTGTACAATTAGGTTTCACTCCTTCGATGGATAAAGAAGGAAAACCTCTTGAGAAGAAGAAGTGGACGAAGGAGCAAATCCACCAATCCACAATCAACGACGAGGTAATGAAAATATTTGAATTCTCATTACCTAACGATATATTGTGTAAGAAAGGTGGTTACAACAATGCCAAGGAATTGTGGAACAACTTGGCCAAGTTCCATGAGGGGAGCTCCACTTCAAGCCATGAAGAGGAGTCAAGTGAGCTAAGTAGCTCACACCATGGAGATGTGGAATTAGAAGTTGAGGGCTACTCAACATCTTGTTGGAGTGTATACTGAAAGCCTAAGCTTTGTAAACATTCATTATGAATAAAGAATCACATTTGGTCTAATTATCTACATTTGTTTGTAGTTGTTCATTTAATTTATATTGTAGATAACATAGTATGTGGTGTCACATACAGAAGATGATGTTATCAGTACCTTATAAATTATAAACAGTAGCTCACGACCAGAATGGAAAGGAACAAACCATTAGAAGGTCGTAGTGTAATTAGGTATTAGTTTATCTTGACTATATAATTACACTAGTACACTCAGAGTGTATTGAGTAGGACCATTTGAGGTCGTTCCTTTTATACTGACTTTATAAAGGAACAAAGACCTCAGTTATTATGGAAGTGTGTGCTCTTAATCCTAATATAATAACAAGCACATATGTTTGATATTTATTTCTTTAATTTATCAATGGGTGAGATTTAGTTCGATGAATCAATAAACCCGATAAATTGGGAAATGGTATCACTCATAGTGTGTGTTGTTGATTATAGAAGGAAACTGTGTCCTAGTGATACTAGGTTGATAATGTCCTCAAGAGGAGCTCATAAAGATTGTCATGTTAAACCCTGCAGTGGACTTAGTCCGACATGATAATAAGGTTGAGTGGTACTACTCTTGGACTTAGATATTAATTAAATGAGTTGTCAATAACTCACTTAATTAGTGGACATTCGATATCTTAAACACAGGAGACTAACACACTCATAATAAGAAGGAGCCCAAAAAGTAATTTGGGATTGGTGCGGTAGTTCAATGATAGTTCTCTAGTGGAAAGAATTATCATTGATAAAATTAAGTTGTGTGTTCGGGGCACGGGATGCTTAATTTTATCGGGAGACCAAAACCAATTCCTCCTCTCGGTCCCTATCGTAGCCTCTTATTTATAGAGTACTATACCCACATATACCCACCTTTTATACCCACCTAAAGGGGTCGGCCAAGCTAGCTTGGGAACCAAGCTAGGGCCGGTTTAAGGTGGCCGGCCCTAGCTTGAACCCAAGCTAGTAGGGCCGACCATAATTAAATAAAAAGAAATTTAATTTTAGATTTTATTATTATGTGGAAGATATAATTTAAAGAGAATTAAAATTAAAATATCTCTCTTGTAAAAGATTTACAAAGATTAAAGAAAGAGATTAGATCTCTTTCCTTATTTGTAGATTGGAGAGTTTTTATTTTCTCTTTAAAATTATTCACATGTTAATAAAATTAAAATTATAGATATTTCCTTTTATTAACCATGAAGATATTTTTAAAGAGAAATTTTATTTTTAAAATTTCTGGAAACAAATAAGGAAAGTTTTAATTGTTGATTAAAACTTGTCCAATTTGCTTCCTCTTGATGTGGCCGGCCATTAGAGTTTATTTGGGAAATTTTATTTTATTTTTCTCAAATAAATCATGTCAAGGAAATTAAGGAAATTTTATTGTAATTAAATTTCCTAATTTGCCTAGGCCAAGGAATATAAAAGAAGGGGTGAGGGTGCCTTCACAAGAGACAACACTCTATTGTTTTCTCCCTTTCTCCTTGGTGTTGTGGCCGGCCATTACCCTCTCCCTCTCTTCCTCTTGTGGTGGCCGAATACTTCATCTCTCTTGGAGTTCTTGTGGTGGCCGGATACTACTTGGAGAAGAAGAAGAAGAAGGAGAGAAAGCTAGCATCTCTTGGAGCTTGGTTAGTATTTTGATTTTCTTCTTTGGTAAAGTTCTTCCTTTGTGGCCGAACCTTGCTTGGAGAAGAAGAAGGTGGTTGGTGGTTTCTCATCTTGGTAGATCGTTGCCCACACAACGTCCGAGGTTAGAAGAGGAATACGGTAGAAGATCAAGAAGTTTTTCTACAAGGTATAACTAGTAATTTCTATTTCTGCATCATGCTAGTTATTTATGGAAATAATACCAAATACAAGAGGCTTACGTTCTAGTATTTCGAATATGTTTTTTCGAAGTTGTGTTCTTTTGTTTCTTTCTTTTCCTTGTGATTTGATTGTTCTCTTTGGTTAACCTAAAGTTATTTTAGGAAATTAAATATTAGCTTTCTATTAAAGGTTTTGTCTAGTCGGTGGTGGTTGCTCCCATATTCAAGAAGGCCATGTGCCTCGCCACGTCAGTACTGGGAACTTTTTATGGAAATTAATATTTAATGGAATTAATAACTTAAGGAGACTTGGGTCGAACGTGTTAAGTTCCGCAGGACATCCAAGTCAAAACCTAAAAGAACAAATAGATTAAGTTTTGGATCAAACGTGTTAAGTTCCGCAGGAGATCCAAAATTTAATTTAAAAGAACACATGGTAGCTAGGAAAAGGTTCAGATCTTTGTACAAAATTTTTGTACAGTGGAACCTATAGGCTTTCCGAGTAGCAACCAACAATTGGTATCAGAGCTAGGGTTTTGCCTCTGTGTATTTGGTATTTAGTTTAATTATGCACATGTCATACATAATTTAGGCAGGTTAATAGTAGGATGTGCTAACTCTATGGATGTAGGATCCAACTATTATGGCTTTTAGTTAATTATGTGTGTGATTGGACCCTTGGACATGTCAAGGGCAATTTATATGTGTGTGCATGATTGTATTAAAATACAGCAGGAGCTGTATTTAGTTTTATTAGGATTTTATTTTTGATCTAGATACATGTACATTCCTTTTATGGAATATAGGATCAAAAATGTAAAATTCTATTTATGTCGCGGATCGAATCTTGCAAAGCGTGGAACCTTCTAAGGACCAGAGGCGCAGCGGAACTAGAAGCAAGATGGATGCGACAGTTAGACCCGGTGGCGGTGGCCAAATATGGCAGCAGCTTCGGATGACAACACACGGAGGACAATTAAAGATAAAAGCCATAATAGTTGAAAATTAGATTTTCTATTTATTGCTTTTATATTGTGCTGTGTGTGCATGTTAGTTTACAAGTTTAGTAGGCTAGCATAGTTAAAATTCCTCATTTATAAATAACTAAGTGGGAGAGGGATTTTTAAGTAAATCCCATGGTCTCCATTACTGGTTTGTAAGTGATGCAAACAAGCTTGCGCGTTGGCTCTGAGTGCCTTCCTCCATAACGGATGAGCTTGTTTGTGGATCACTAGAACAGACTTCATTTTTGGATGACTATAGGAAGTTAATTAAGAGCGTGTGATCTTCCCCAACGGAAGGGGCATAATCTTATTAATGGACTTAGTGTCAAGTAATGGTGTACACTTAGACACATCTAATAGTATCCTCCCCAACGGAGTCACTGCTATTATTTGTGTGACCAAATAATACCAACTATTAATTTTATTTGTCAAAAAGTTAGGTTGACAAGATAATAAAATTAATGGGTTAAAACCCTCCTTTTACAAATGTTGAATTTGTATACGTCCACACTAACGTGGCATACAAAATTCACGGTGTTTTAAGGTGTTGGTTAATTTAAAATAGTATTGTTTGAGGAATCAATATTATTCTAAATTTAGAGTTCGACCAAAAGTTATTTGTGATTCTTAGGATGACTTTCAACCCATTGTCCATCATACTTCAACAAAATAGACTTCTGGACCAAATTACATAGATTGGAAAAGAAACCGGATATTGTTCTTATCATCGAAAGCTATAAATTTGTCGATCGAGCATTGCCTCGATGCACCCATCGTGAATCTACCAAAGAGGAGATTGAATATCATAGGAAATGGGTAAAAGCGGATGAGATGGCGCGGTGTTACATTTTGGCTTCAATGTCAAATGTATTGCAACATCAAGATAAAGAATTACCAACGACTTATGATATTATGAACAATCTCAAGGAACTCTTTCGTCATCGGATAGGGCTTCTAGACAAGAAGCTATGAGAAAGATAATGACACCACCATGCAAGAGGGTACTCCTGTAAGGGATCATATCCTAAACATGATGGCTTATCCGAACCTAAATGATCCTTGGAGGAGAAATTGATGGGGAAACCCAGATCGATATGATCCTCCAAACCCTACCTAGAAGTTTTGAGCAGTTCCGCCTGAACTATAATATGAATAAAAGGATTTATTCATTAGGGGAACCACCGACGGAACTTCAAGCAGCAGAAGGGTTATTTCGTCACAATGCTCAAATTCACTATGCTGAAAATGGTTCTACTTCTAAACCGAAAGGTAAGAAGAAGAAGAAACAAACTGGTTCACAAAGAAAGTGAATAAATCTCAGAGGATTTAAAGTTGGAATGAAGAAGCCAAGGGCAAGTGCTTCATCTGCAAGCAGGCAGGACATTGGAAGGCGGACTGTCCTCGTAAGAACCAAAACAAAGGTATATCTCATACTCTAGTTGTTGAAACATGTTTAGCGGTGTTATCTACCAACACCTGGTGTGTAGATACGGAGCCATCGATCATGTCTGCAATTCCTTGCAGAGGTTCCAGGAAACCCGACGACTATCCGAAGGGAGATTACCGTCTACATGGGCAATGCTACTAAGGTGGCAACTGTGCAGTGGGAGACACCTACTTATCTTTTAGTAGAAATAGAAATTTGGTTTTAAGAAATTGTCTTTATGTACCCAGTTTTAGAAAGAATTTAATTTCAGTTTCTAAACTGTTTTTAGATGGATATTCAGTTTCTTTCAGTAACGATGTAGTTATTAAAAGAAATAAAGTGATTATCTGTTCTGGTGCATTAGTTGGCAATTTGTATATTTTAAATCCAAATTCTTCCACAAAGCAAAACATGGAAATTTATAATTCATCTTCTAATTCTAATAAGAGAAAAGAACCTTCAGAAATGAACCAAGCATATCTTTGGCATCTAAGGCTTGGTCATATTAACTTAAGTAGGATTCAGAGGCTTATAGCCGATGGACTTTTGAGTTCATTTGAGTTGGAAAATTTTCCAACTTGTGAATCTTGCTTGGAAGGTAAAATGACCAAGAGGCCGTTTAAGGCCAAGGGGTATAGAGCCAAAGAAGTGTTAGAGTTGGTTTACTCTGATTTGTGTGGTCCTATGTCTGTCCAGGCAAGAGGAGGTTTTGAATATTTTATCTCTTTCATAGACGATTATTCAAGATATGGATACATTTACCTAATGCGCCGCAAGTCCGAGTGCTTTGATAAGTTCAAAGAATACAAGGCTGATGTGGAGAAACGACTAGGTAAAAGTATCAAGACACTACGATCAGATCGTGGTGGCGAATACCTCTTAGGAGAGTTTAGGAATTACTTATCAGAGGCCGGGATTCAATCCTAATTGTCTGCACCTGGAACACCCCAACAGAATAGTGTAACAGAACGAAGGAATAGGACTCTTATGGAGATGATTAGATCGATGATGAGTTATTCAGAATTACCAAATTCGTTTTGGGGATATGCTCTGGAAACAGCAGTATACGTTCTGAACTTAGTACCTTCTAAATCAGTTTCTTCTACTCCCACAGAATTGTGGAATGGGCGAAAGCTCAATCTAAGACATATTCAGATTTGGGGTAGTCCAGCACATGTGCTGAAACCAGATGCTGATAAGTTAGAATCTCGTACAGATGTTCGCATGTTTGTGGGTTATCCTAGAGGAACGAAAGGTGATTTATTTTATAGTCCTAAAGACCAGAAGATCACTGTTAGCACCAATGCCCATTTTTTAGAAGAAGACTATATAATGGATCACAAGCCCAGTAGAAAAATTGTTCTAGAAGAACTTAGAGAGGACACGTCTACTTTAGTACCAACAGTACAAGATGAAGTACCACAAGAGACTGCAACATGTGTCACACATGATACACAACCACAGACGGTGCCTCGTCGTAGTGGGAGGGTTGTTAGGCAGCCTGATAGATTCATGTTTTTGGGAGAGTCTTCGGACTTGATCCCGGGTAAACATGAACCTGATCCCCGAACATATGACGAAGCACTCCAAGATATAGATGCAGCATCTTGGCAAAAGGCAATGAATTCTGAAATAGAGTCTATGTACTCTAATAAGGTCTGAGAGCTTGTAGAACCACCTGATGGTGTAAAAGCCGTTGGATGCAAGTGGATCTACAAAAGGAAAAGAGGGACAGACGGGAAGGTAGAAACCTTCAAAGCTAGGCTTGTTGCGAAAGGGTACACTCAGAAAGAGGGAATCGATTATGAGGAGACTTTTTCACCGGTAGCCATGCTTAAGTCTATCCGGATACTCTTATCCATTGCTGCTCATATGGATTATGAGATTTGGCAAATGGATGTCAAGACAGCTTTCCTTAATGGAAGTCTTGAAGAGAACATCCATATGAAGCAACCAGAAGGATTTATTGAAAAAGGCAAAGAGCATCTAGTGTGCAAGCTCAATCGGTCCATTTATGGACTAAAGCAAGCTTCAAGATCTTGGAACATCCGGTTTAATGAAGTAATCCAGTCATATGGATTTATTCAAAGTCCGGATGAGTCTTGTGTATATAAGAAGTGTAACGGAAACGTGGTGGTATTTCTTGTACTATACGTAGATGATATTTTGTTAATTGGCAACAATGTCAAGGTATTATCAGACGTAAGGGTATGGTTGTCCAAACAATTTGATATGAAGGACTTAGGAGAATGTGCACACATTCTTGGGATCAAAGTTATAAGGGATCGCAAGAAAAGAATGTTGTGTCTATCCCAAGCTTCATATATAGATACAATCCTTGCTCGTTTTAGCATGCAAGACTCCAAGAAAGGTTTCTTACCTTTTAGACATGGAGTAGCTCTATCTAAAGAGATGTCTCCAAAGACATCAAAAGAGATAGAGGACATGAAAGCAGTTCCTTATGCTTCGGCTGTAGGAAGCCTAATGTATGCAATGCTATGTACGAGACCTGATATCTGTTTTGCCGTGGGCATGGTTAGCAGATATCAGAGTAACCCTGGACAAGGACATTGGACTGCGGTAAAGCATATATTAAAGTACCTGAGAAGGACTAGGGATTATATGCTAGTTTACCAAGCAGATGATTTGCTCCCTGTGGGTTACACGGATTCAGATTTTCAATCAGATAGGGACAATAGTAAGTCTACATCAGGCTATGTGTTTACTTTAGGAGGTGGAGCCATTTCATGGAGGAGTGTTAAGCAGAAATGCGTTTCGGACTCAACCATGGAAGCTGAGTATGTAGCAGCCTCTGAGGCAGCTAAAGAAGCAGTATGGCTCAGGAACTTTCTAATGGACTTAGATGTGATTCCTGGTTTGCCCAAGATCATCACAATTTATTGTGATAATAGCGGTGCAGTTGCAAACTCGAAGGAACCACGAGCTCATAAGGCGAGTAAACATATAGAGCGCAAGTACCACCTGATACGAGATATCGTGAAGCGAGGAGAAGTTGTCATCGCCAAGATTGCATCAGCGGATAACCTGGCAGATCCTTTCACTAAGGCCCTTCCGGCGAAAGCTTTCGATCGGCATGTGGAAGGAATGGGAATCAGATGTATAGTATTAGTATAAGTGGGAGATTGTTGGAGTGTATCTTGAAAGCCTAAGCTTTGTAAACATTCATTATGAATAAAGAATCACATTTGGTCTAATTATCTACATTTGTTTGTAGTTGTTCATTTAATTTATATTGTAGATAACATAGTATGTGGTGTCACATACGGAAGATGATGTTATCGGACTTATAAATTATAAAAGAGCTCACGACCCGAATGGAAAGGAACAAACCATTAGAAGGTCGAGTGTAATTAGGTATTAGTTTATCTTGACTATATAATTACACTAGTACACCTGTGAGTGTATTGAGTAGGACCATTTGAGGTCGCTTTATATCGACTTTATAAAGGAACAAAGACCTCGCTTATTATGGAAGTGTGTGCTCTTAATCCTAATATAATAACAAGCACATATGTTTGATATTTATTTCTTTAATTTATCAATGGGTGAGATTTAGTTCGATGAATCAATAAACCCGATAAATTGGGAAATGGTATCACCCATAGTGTGTGTTGTTGATTATAGAAGGAAACTGTGTCCTAGTGATACTAGGTTGATAATGTCCTCAAGAAGAGCTCATAAAGATTGTCATGTTAAACCCTGCAGGTGGACTTAGTCCGACATGATAATAAGGTTGAGTGGTACTACTCTTGGACTTAGATATTAATTAAATGAGTTGTCGATAACCCACTTAATTAGTGGACATTCGATATCTTAAACACGGAGACTAACACACTCATAATAAGAAGGAGCCAAAATGTAATTTGGGATTGGTGCGGTAGTTCAATGATAGTTCTCTAGTGGAAAGAATTATCATTGATAAAATTAAGTTGTGTGTTCGGGGAACATGGGATGCTTAATTTTATCGGAGACCAAAACCAATTCCTCCTCTCGGTCCCTATCGTAGCCTCTTATTTATAGAGTACTATACCCACATATACCCACCTTCTATACCCACCTAAAGGGGGCCGCCAAGCTAGCTTGGGAACCAAGCTAGGCCGGCCTAGGTTTAAGGTGGTAGGCCCTAGCTTGAACCCAAGCTAGTAGGGCCGGCCATAATTAAATAAAAAAGAAATTTAATTTTAGATTTTATTATTATGTGGAAGATATAATTTAAAGAGAATTAAAATTAAAATATCTCTCTTGTAAAAGATTTACAAAAGATTAAAGAAAGAGATTAGATCTCTTTCCTTATTTGTAGATTGGAGAGTTTTTTATTTTCTCTTTAAAATTATTCACATGTTAATAAAATTAAAATTATAGATATTTCCTTTTATTAACCATGAAGAGATTTTTAAAGAGAAAGTTTATTTTTTAAAATTTTCGGAAACAAATAAGGAATGTTTTAATTGTTGATTAAAACTTGTCCAATTTGCTTCCTCTTGATGTGGCGGGCCATTAGAGTTTATTTGGGAAATTTTATTTTATTTTTCTCAAATAAATCATGTCAAGGAAATTAAGGAAATTTTATTGTAATTAAATTTCCTAATTTGCCTAGGCCAAGGAATATAAAAGAAGGGGTGAGGGTGCCTTCACAAGACACAACCTCTATTGTTTTCTCTCCCTTTCTCCTTGGTGTTGTGGCCGGCCATTACCCTCTCCCTCTCTTCCTCTTGTGGTGGCCGAATACTTCATCTCTCTTGGAGTTCTTGTGGTGGCCGGATACTACTTGGAGAAGAAGAAGAAGAAGGAGAGAAAGCTAGCATCTCTTGGAGCTTGGTTAGTATTTTGATTTTCTTCTTTGGTAAAGTTCTTCCTTTGTGGCCGAACCTTGCTTGGAGAAGAAGAAGGTGGTTGGTGGTTTCTCATCTTGGTAGCTCGCTGCCCACACAACGTCCGAGATTAAAAGAGGAATACGGTAGAAGATCAAGAGGTTTTACTACAAGGTATAACTAGTAATTTCTAATTCCGCATCATGCTAGTTATTTATGGAAATAATACCAAATACAAGAGGCTTACGTTCTAGTATTTCAATATGTTTTTCAAGTTGTGTTCTTTTGTTTCTTTCTTTTCCTTGTGATTTGATTGTTCTCTTTGGTTAACCTAAAGTTATTTTAGGAAATTAAATATTAGCTTTCTATTAAAGGTTTTGTCTAGTCGGTGGTGGTTGCTCCCATATCCAAGAAGGCCATGTGCCTCGCCACGTCAGTACTGGGAACCTTTTATGGAAATTAATATTTAATGGAATTAATAACTTAAGGAGACTTGGGTCGAACGTGTTAAGTTCCGCAGGAGATCCAAGTCAAAACCTAAAAGAACAAATAGATTAAGTTTTGGATCAAACGTGTTAAGTTCCGCAGGAGATCCAAAATTTAATTTAAAAGAACACATGGTAGCTAGGAAAAGGTTCAGATCTTTGTACAAAATTTTTGTTCAGTGGAACCTATAGGCTTTCCGAGTAGCAACCAACACATCTAAGTAAGAAGAGGAGGAGAGTTCTTCCTCAAGATCGGAGCAAGAAGAAGAAGCTTCTATCTCCGGAAGGGATGAAGGAGAAAGCATACAACCATCTTCAATCCTAGGTAACTCAAGCATTTTAATTTCGAATAAATTACACATAATGTGCTTTGAGTGTAGGGAATATGGACATTACAAGAGTAAATGTCCAAAGAGGTAAGGAAGACTCCACCGGCACCAAAAGTCAAGGAAGCCGGAGTCCCGATACGCAAGAGCAAGGAGCACGTGGTGTGCTTTCGATGCAAGCGAAGGGGACATTATCGGAGCCAATGTCCGAGGGGGAGGCAACCTCACAAGGACAAGAAGACGAGCACATCGATAGGGGGAGCTAAGGCAAACCCTAAGGTAATCTCTAAGGCACATTATTGCAATAATAATAAGACACATACTAGTAGCCTTATTGCTATTGTTAATAATGGTGAGCATGATAACATTAGAAATCGATACACATGCTTAGGTGCCAAACATGTGAGCCTAGATAAGGATAACACTAGGAAAGCCAACCCTAGAATTAACCCATCTAAGGTTAAGGGAAACCTAGATAGGAATCTCAAAACTACTAGACATTTGCCTAGGAGTACCTCAAAGAACAATGAAAAATTAAAAATTGAGGTATTAGAGAAGGAGAATCAAGTCTTGAGGTCAAGACTTGATACTTTGGAAAAGGCTCTTAAGAACTTGGAGAAGTTATCTCTAGGGTTTAAGGGTCAAAAACCAAAGACAAAGGACAAGAGAGGTTTGGGTCACAAACCTAAGTCCCAAATGGTCAAGCCCACTTATCACAATGTTCCATTCGATTATGGAACAAAATCTAGGGCTAGGAAGACCATCACCAAGGTCACAAGGGGAGTCACCCCTAGAGTTGATCTTGATGAGTCCCAAATGGCCAAGGCTTTAAAGCCTAAGAGGGTCATTAGGAGGGTTGCTAGGGAAGTCATCCCTAGTGAATATTTAGTGAACCCAATGAGCTCAAATAGGTATTGGGTTCCTAGGAGCGTGATTCCATCACGCTAGATTAGTTAGGGTGTGCCAACCTTACTTGAATAGGTAGTTAACCTAATCATGGCAAAATGTGGCACTTTAGGATTTTTCAAGGTATAATCAAGCCTTGAAAATGAAATTAAGAATTATTCCTAAGGTGATTAGGATGTGCCAATCAAATTTGAGGAATTTTCTAGAGTCAATCTAGTTGGCACATAGTGATCTAAAAGTCTTGAAGATATGATTTTAGGTCTAATACACTTAGGAATATAGAATTTATGGCAAAATGGTTGAAATTATCAAAAATGACAACTAAGGCTAGAATTAGGTATTTTCTATACCTTTACATGTTATTTGCCATATATTGTTTGCCATATGCCATGTCATGACATCATATTTAATCTATGATCATTTGAAATGTCATGATAATACTTAGGTTATTTATATGTCATGCTTTATTTAAGTTTCATACTTTATGTCATGACATCATGACATTGGCACATGTTATTATGTATGATATCATTATATGTCATGTCATTATCTCTTCTCTTGCATTTATAATCAATGAAATTGATTTAAGGATAAAAACACAATTTGATATGGAGATCAAATTGATGTTTAGAAAATGCATGAGACCTTAGAATAAGATAACCTAAACCCATATCTCACATCAAAATTGACTTGAATGTGTTTGATACACCTTAGATGTGTGTGAGATATTAGGATGATGAGTTAGGATCAAGGTGCATGGTTCTTGCACCTAGATGAGCCTAATTCAAAATTGGGGATCATAGGGAAAGCTTATGTACAAGTCATGTACATTTAGCCCAAAGATTATGGTCCTAAATTGAATTGTTTTAAAATCATTTCAAAATTGATTTGAAAACCCTTGATGAAGCTTTTCTAGTGATAGCATTCATCATTGAGCAAGTTGATACAAAGTTGAGTTAAACTTGAACTGTTTCAAAGTTTTTCGAACTTTGTATCGAGATTTAAAAATGGAAGTTATTTTCATAAAAAAAACGATTTTTCCATGATAGTATATGTTATGAGGAATGTATCCTCAAAGTTTTACAATTTTTGGAATTTTCTGGAATTTTCTAGGAGTTTCTGAATTTCGGGAGGAAAATCAGAAATTCTGATATCAGACTTGTGGACCGATCAGAGAGGATTATGATCGGTCCAGGAAAGAGTTGATCGATCACTAGGACCGATCCAGGGGATGCTGGATCGGTCACTGGACCGATCCAGTGAAGGCTGATCGGTCTGGTGACCGATCAGAGCGTGCCAAGTTGCTGAATTTTGACTGTTTGTCTGAAATTGCAGCTATGGAAGTGGTGTTTTGGATTTCTAAAGGGTTGAAACTCTCCAAGACATTGTTGGTGCAATGGTCAAGGGGGAGTTGACCTTTAGGGGGAGTTTTACCTATTAGTCAAGGGGGAGTTGACTTTTACGGGGAGTTTTTACTCCTAAAGACTTGAGTGATATGGGATTATCACTAAGTTAATTGTTGACCTTAGTATCAAGGGGGAAATTAAGAGTTTCAATGAAAGGTATGGGACTTTCATTAGAAAGAAACTCTTGACCTTGATTCACTCTTTTTGATGTGTGTCAAAAAGGGGGAGAGTGTAGGTTTGAGGAGAATAGAGAATGTTCAGGGAAGAACATTAGAAAACCTAAGTTAGGTTATCGGGTTAACCTAACTTGATTATGAGTTTGATTATGGGTTTTGTCAAACATCAAAAAGGGGGAGATTGTTGGTGCAACCTTAGGTCAAGGTTGACCTGGTTGACCCGACTCGAGTTGACCTGACTCGAGTTGTATTTTGATGTTTGACGAGAACATGATGGGAGATTGTTGGTGCAACCTTAGGTCAAGGTTGACCTGATTGACCAGACTCGAGTTGACTTGACTCGAGTTGTATTTTGATGTTTGACGAGAACAAGCTTGGGAGATTGTGGGTGCAACCCATGGTCAAGGTTGACCTGGTTGACCCGAGGTGAGTTGACCTGACTCGGAAAAGTCCAAGCAGGGAGCTTGGCACGAGAAAAGTCCAAGCAGGGAGCTTGGCATGGGAAAAGTCCAAGCAGAGAGTTTGGCATGGTGAAAAGTCCAAGCAGGGAGCTTGGCACGGAGAAGTCCAAGTATGGAAGCTTGGCACATGGGGAGTCGGAGAGGGCTCGGTAGCTCGTTCTCCGGACTGTGGTCAGAGAGGACTCGGGAGTTCGTTCTCTGGACCGGATGGAAGTCGGAGAGGGCTCGGTAGCTCGTTCTCCGGACTGTGGTCAGAGAGGGCTCGGGAGCTCGTTCTCTGGACCGAATGTGGAAAGTCCTGGTGAGTGAAGCCAGGTAGACGGAAAAGTCCTGGTGAGTGAAGCCAGGCAGATTGGAAATCCTGGTGAGTGAAGCCAGGTGAAAACCCTAGTGAGTGAAGCTAGGTGAAAGTGAAAGTCCTGGTGAGTGAAGCCAGGCAGTGAGTGAAGCCAGGCAGTTGGAAAGTCCTGGTGAGTGAAGCCGGGCAGATTGGAAATCCTGGTGAGTGAAGCCAGGTGAAAATCCTAGTGAGTGAAGCTAGGTGAAAGTCCTGGTGAGTGAAGCCGGGCAAGGGAAAATCCAGATGGATCAAGGGTGATCAGACATCTGGTGTTGAGAAGGTCAAGTAGGTCAAGGGAGTGACCAGATACTTGACACGAAGAGAAAAGTCCAAGTGGGTCAAAGGGATTGACCGGACACTTGGTGGGGAGACTTAGCAGGTCAAGGGAGTGACCGGATGTTAAGCATGATATACCAACAGGTCAAGGTTGACCGGATGTTGGTTTGGAAGGTTTGGGACTTGGTTTGGGCAAAAACCAAGCTCTGGATTGATCAGTGGATCGATCCAGTGATACACTGGGTATCTGGATCGGTCTGGTGACCGATCAGTAACCAAACAGTAGCCTACTGAGTGTTATCTGATCGGTCTGCAGACCGATCAGAGGAAGCTCGATCGGCAGGACCGATCGGGTCTCCTGGACCGATCAGAGGAAGCTCTGATCGGTCCCCAGGACCGATCAGGGTCTTCCTGGACCGATCAGGAGATGTTCTGATCGGTCCAGCCCTAGCCGTTAGCTCACAACGGCTAGTCTTCTGTTCTTCGCAGGTGAGTGCAGGTTATAAAAGGAGTTCAAAGGCTACAGTGGCACAACTCTTCTTCTTCTTTCTGCTCGAGCTGCTGTTCTTCTGAAAGCTGTGCTTGAGCTTTGCTGAGCTCCGAAGCTTCGGGTGAGCTTCCTGCTGGTTTTCTAGCTGAGCTTGGATCCGAGAAGTTGCTGCTTCATCAGGATTCCAATCGACAACGAGAAGGCAAGCAAAGGGTTTTACATTTCGATTGTTCTTGTTTGCTTTCTCTACTGTTGTACTCCTTCTTGCTGTTGTAAGTTTTTGTGGTGAGGTTTCTCCACCCACAAGGAGTATTTATTAGCCGGTTCTCCGGGGACTCATCCACCGACGGATTGATAGGGCTCGTCCACCTTACGGACACGCCGAGGAGTAGGAGTATCATCTCCGAACCTCATTACATCTTCGTGTTGAGAAAGAAACGAAGAATTTGGGGCGGCTATTCACACCCCCCTCTCTAGCCGCGATCATCGATCCTAACACTAGTGATCTAGGTTGATGATGCCCCCTTGAGGAGCTCATAAGGATTGTCATGTAAACCCTGCAGGTGGACTTAGTCCGACATGACAATAATGTTGAGTGATACTACTCTTGGAGCTAGATATTAATTAAGTGAGTTGTCAGTAACTCATTTAATTAATGGGCATTCAATATCTTAAACATAGAGAGATTAGCGCACTCATGATAAGAAGGAGCCCATATTGTAATATGAGATTGGTGCAGTAGTGCAATAATAACTCTTTAGTGGTATGAGTTATTATTGATGAACTTGAGTTGGGTGTTCGGGCCGAACATGCGAAGCTCAAGCTCATCGGGAGACCAAAACCAATTCCTTCTCTCGGTCTCTGTTGTAGCCTCTTATTTATAAAGCCTTATATCTATCCAAAGTCCAGCTTCTTAACCAAGCTTAAGGGTCGGCCACATCCTTGCTTGGAGCCTAAGCAAGGGGCCGGCCAAGCCAAGCTTGGTGCCCAAGCTAGGGCCGACCAAGCCTTTCTTGGTGCCCAAGCAAGGGGCCGGCCATCCACACATAGAAAAATGAAGTTTTATTTTTTGTAAAATATTTCCTTTTATAGAGATCCATTAAAAGGATTTTAAAGGATGATTTTAGTTATAAAACTTTCCTTTTTTAGATCGGTCACATAAGGAAATAAAAGGGAGTTTTTATTTTGTTAAAAAATTTCCTTTTATGATGCTTTCCACATGGTTTTAAAAGAGAGTTTTTAAATTTTAAAATCTTTCCTTTTATAGCTTTCTACAAAGGATTAAAAGAGAGATTTGAAATCTTTCCTTATTTGTAGTTATCTATAATGTTCAAAAGAAAGATTTTAATTTTAAACTTTCCTTTTTGTAACCATGATATAAAAGGAGTTTTATTTTAAATCTTTTCTTTTATAAGCATCCACAAAAGGATTTAAAAGAGAAGATTTTAATTTTATAAAACATGCCTTTTATAGCTAACCACAAAAGGGATTTTAAAAGAGAGATTTTAATTTTTTGTTTAAAATCTTTCCTTATTTGATGCACAAGTGGTGGTCGGCCATGTAAAGGAATAAAAGGAAATTTTAATTTTTTGTTTTAAAACTTTTCTTTTTTGGATTCACCAAGGATTATAAAAGAGAGGGAGAGGGTGCCTCATTAAAAAACAACCTAAGCCTTGCATCCTCTCTATTGTGGCTGAAACTCCTCTCTTCTATTCCCTTGGTGGTCGGCCCTCTTCCTTCTCTCTTCTCCTTTTGTTTTCTTTCTTGGAGGTCGGCGGCATCAAGCTTGGTTTTCTCTTGGTGGCCCGTTACTTGAAGGAGAAGAAGAAGAGAAGGAAGCTCTCTTGTCTAGCATCCCTTGGAGGTTAGTTGGTGGCCGAAACTTAGAAGCAAAGGAAGAAGTTTGGGTGGATTTCATCTTGGTAGATCGTCACCCACACGACGTCAAAGAGGAGGAGAGGAATACAACAGAAGATCAAGTGGTTTGTAAGCTACTAAGAAAGGTATAACTAGTTATTTGTTTCTGTATCATAACTAGTTCATCTTTTTTGTATAGATCTTGAAAAACCAAACACAAGAGGCTATCGGTTTTAGGTTATCATTTTATTATCGATTTTATTTTTCGATTTCATGTTTCGATATTGTGTTTCTATTGAGGTCTCTGTAGTTAAACCTAGTTTATTGTAAGAAGTTAAATATCTGATTTCTTAGAAATGCTTTGTCTAGGAAGTGGTGGATGATCTCATACCCATGAAGGCCTAGTGCCTCGCCAGGTTTAACCTGGAAGCTGATCTTTGAAATAGATATTTAATTAACTTCTGTAATATGGTTTAACTTTGGAAGATCACATCAGTCAAACTTGGAGTAAAAATGTTAAGTATCGTTTCCAATCCAAGTTTAACTTCTGAAGGACAATTTGGATTAATAATATTAAGCATCGTTTGCAATCCAAATTTAACTTCAGTAGAGCAAATGGGTAGCTAGGATAGTTCTATGCTTGTACAAATTTTTGTACAGGAGAACTAGAATGATATTCCGAGTTGCAACCAGCAATTGGTATCAGAGCAAGGTTTATACCTCTGTGTGTTTGGTTTTTAGTTTAATTATGCACATGGCATACATATTTTAGTCTTGAAAATAGTAGGATGTGCAAATAGATTAACTCTGTAGTTGTAGGCTCCAACTATTATGGCTTATTGTGATTATGTATGATTGGACCCTCGGACATGTCGAGGGCATTTTATGTGTGTGCATGATTATATTTATTAAATATAGCAGGAGCTGTATTAGTTTTAGGATTTTATATTTTGTTCGATCTAGACTTTATGTACATTCTTTTGTGGAATATAGGATCGATATATGTAAAATTTTATTTTTATCGTGGATCGTATCCTTGCGAGGCGTGGTGCTATTTGAGGACTAGAGGCGTAGCGGAAAAGGAAGCTCAATGGACGCGACGACATGAGCCCTAAGGCTGGCAGCTAGGTTTGACGACTGCTAGGGCTGACGGCGCACGGAGGACAGTGATGGAAGATGCCATAATAGTTGGAAAATTATTTTTCCATATTTTTGCTTTTATTTGCCGTGATGTGTGTGTGTGTGTGCATGTTAAAATCCTCATCTTAAATAACTAAGTGGGAGAGGGATTTCTAAATAAATTCCACTGTCTCCATTACTGGTTTGTAAGTGATACAAACAAACTTGCGCGTTGGCTTTGAGTGCCTTCCTCCACATTGGATGAGTTTGTTTGCAGATCACTAGATCAAACTTCCTTTATGGATGATTATAGAAAATTATTTAGGAACTTGTGATCTTCTCTATCTGAAGGGGCACAATCCTATTTAATGGACTAAGTATCAAGTAATGGTATACACTTAGACACATTTAATAGTATACTCTCCATCGAAGTCACTGCTATTATTTATGTAATCGAAGGAATACCAACTATTAATTTTATTTGTCATAAAGTTAGGTTGACAAGAATAAAATTAATGGGTAAAACCTCCTCTTATAAATGTTTGAATTTGTATACGTCCATACTATCGTGGCATACAAAATTCACGGTGTTTTGAGGTGCTGGTGAATTTAAATGATATTGTTTGAGGAATCAATATTATTCTAAATTCTTAAGTTTTGACCAAAACTTAGTTTGTGATTCTTAGGATTTTGAATGACCTTCAACCCACTTGCTGTTATTCTGAAAGAGAACAAACTTACTGGTCTCAATTACATAGATTGGAAAAGAAACCTGGACATTGTCCTAACTACTGAAGGCTATAAGTTTGTACTGTTAGAGGTCTGCCCTGATGTGCCTAATAGTGATTCTAGTGAAGAGTAGATTGAGTATCATAAGAAATGGGTCAAGGCAGATGAGATGACGCGGTGTTACATCTTGGCTTCTATGTCAAATGTGCTACAACATCAGTATCAGGCCATGCATATTGCCTATAACATGATGTATAATCTCAAGGAACTCTTCGGACACCAGAATCGGGCTGCTAGGAAAGAGGCTATGAGAAACTTAATGACAGCCACCATGTCAGAGGGGACACCCGTAAGGGATCATATCCTCAAAATGATGCTTACTTGAATGAGATACAAAACCTTGGAGCTGAAATCGATGGGGAAACCCAGGTCAATATTATTCTCTAATTGCTACCCAAAAGTTTTGAGCAGTTCCACCTGAACTACAATATGAATAAAAGGATTTATTTATTGGCGGAACTACTAACAGAACTTCAAGCAGCAGAAGGGCTATTTCGTCATAGTTCTCAAATCCACTTTGCTGAAAATGTTTCTACTTTTAAGTCGAAAGGCAATAAGAAGAAAAAGAAACAAGCTGGCTCGGCAAAGAAAGTGAATCGATCTCTAGGTACTAGACTAAAAGCAGGAGTGAAGAAGCCAAAGGGCAAGTGCTTCATTTGCAAGCAGTCTGGACATTGGATAGCGGACTGTCCTCGTAGGAAAGAGAACAATAAAGGTATATCTTATTCTCTAGTATTTGAAACATGTTTAGCGGTGTTATCTACCAGTACCTGGTGTGTAGATACAGGAGCCACTGATCATGTCTGTAATTCATTGCAGGTGTTCCAGGAAACCCGACGACTATATGAAGGAGAGATAACTGTCTACATGGGCAATGCTACAAAAGTGGCGGCTGTTGCAGTGGGAGATGTTTACTTATCATTTGATAGGAATAAAATTTGATTTTGAGAAATTGTCTTTATGTAATAGGTTTTAGAAAGAACTTGATTTCAGTTTCTAAAAACTTTTATGAATGGATATTCTATTTCTTTTGATGACAAAGTAGTTGTCAAGAAAAATAGGGAAGTTATCTATTCTGGTACATTGGTTGATAATTTGTACACTCTTAATCCAATAAACTCCCACGATGCAAGAAATAGTAAACTTATCTTCTAAATCTAATAAGAGAAAGGAGCCTTTGAAAATGTACCAAACATATCTTTGGCATCTAAGGCTAGATCATATTAACTTAAGAAAGATTCATAGGTTAATAGCCGATGGACCTTTGAGATCATTGGTGGTGGATGATTTTCCAAACCTACGAATCTTGCTTGGAAGGAAAAATGACCAAGAGGTTTTTTAAGGCCAAGGGGTATAGAGCCAAAGATGTGTTGGAATTGATTCATTTTGATTTGTGTGGACCTATGACTATCCAGGTGAGAGGTGGTTTCGAATATTTTATCTCTTTTATAGATGACTATTCGAGATATGAGTACATTTACTTGATTCGCCGCAAGTCTGAGTGCTTTGATAAGTTCAAAGAGTACAAGGCTGATGTGGAGAAACGTCATGGTAAAAGTATCAAGACACTACGGTTTGATTGTGGTGGCGAGTACCTCTCAGGAAAGTTTAGGAATTACTTATCAGAGGTTGGGATTCAATCCCAATTGTCTGCACCTGGTACACCCCAATAGAATGGTGTGACAGAACGAAGGAATAAGACTCTTATGGAAATGGTTAGATCGATGATGAGTTATTCAGAATTATCAAAATCGTTCTGGGAATATGCTTTAGAAATGACAGTGTACATTCTGAACTTGGTACCTTCTAAATCAGTAACCTCTACTCCCACAGAATTATGGAATGAGCGTAAGCCTAGTCTGAGACATGTTCGGATTTGGGGTAGTCTAATACATTTGCTGAAGGGAGATGCTGATAAGTTGGAATCTCGTATAGAAGTTCACTTGTTTGTAGATTATCCTAAAGGAATGAAAGGTGGTTTGTTTTATAGTCCTAAAGATCAGAAGGTCATTGTTAGCACTAATGCCTGATTTTTAGAAGAGGACTATGTAATGAACCATAAGCCCATGAGTGAAATTATTCTAGAAGAAATGAAAGATGACACGTCTACTTTAGTACCAACAGTGCAAGATGAAATATCACATGAAACTACAACACGTATCACAAATGATGCACAACTACAAGCAGTGTCTCGTCATAGTGGGAGGGTTGTTAGGCAACCTGAAAGATTCATATTTTTGGAAGAGTCTTCAGACTTGATCCCAGGTAAACATGAACCTGATCCCCGAACATATGACGAAGCACTCCAAGATAAAGATGCAGCATCTTGGCAAAGAGCAATGAATTCAGAAATAGAATCTATGTATTCTAACAAAGTCTGGGAGCTAATAGAACCACCAAATGGTGTAAAAGCTATTGGATATAAATGAGTCTACAAAAGAAAAAGAGGGACAGACTGAAGGTGGAAACCTTTAAAGCAAGGCTTGTTGCGAAGGGGTATACTCAGAAAGAGGGAATCGATTATGAGGAAGCCTTTTTGCCGGTAGCTATGCTTAAGTCTATTCAGATACTTTTATCTATTGCTGCTCATATGTATTATGAGGTTTGGCAAATGGATGTCAAGACAACTTTCCTTAATGGAAGTCTTGAAGAAAATATTCATATGAAGCAACCAGAGGGGTTTATGTAAAGGGCAAAGAGCATCTTGTATGTAAGCTCAATCGGTCTATTTATGGATTGAAGCAAGCTTCAAGATCTTGGAACATCCGGTTTAATGAAGTAATCCAGTCTTATGGATTTATTCAGTATCCGGATGAGTCTTGTGTATACAAGAAGTGTGATGGAAACGTGGTGGTATTTCTTGTACTATACGTGGATGACATTTTATTAATTGGCAACAATGTCAAGTGTTGTCAGAAGTAAGGGTATGGTTGTCCAAGCAATTCGATATGAAGGACTTGGGAGAATGCGGACATATTCTTGGGATCAAAGTAATAAGGGATCGCAAGAAAAGAATGTTGTGCTTATCTCAAGCTTCATATATCAATACTATCCTAGCTCGTTTTAGCATGCAAAACTCCAAGAAAGGTTTTCTACCTTTTCGGCATGGAGTATCTTTATCTAAAGAGATGTCTCCTAAGACATCAAAAGAGATAGAGGAAATGAAGGTAGTTCCTTATGCTTCAACTGTAGGAAGCCTAATGTATTCATTCAGACTCACAGTTGCCCGCTCAGCAACTTTCGGGAGCATTTGAGATAAGCAACATTAGGCTAAAGCTTTATGCGGAAGCCTTCGCCAAACTAAGGACCGGTTTCCGAGAGGTGATGATATAGAAGATCCCCCGCGCGGCCAATCAGGCTGCAGATGAACTAGCTAAGCTGGCCAGTTCGATATCACCAATCGTCATTGAGCAGCCAGTCGAGCAAGTGTCCTTGGTCGTCCACATCGATCGGATAGAGGGACTCACATTCCCAAATGACTGGCTGTAACGACCCAATTTTCCCTATTTCGAGTTTTAAAAGTCCTTATAAAAAATCTAGAAATGCTTTAGAAAAATTCTAGAGATTTTTAGAAATTTTTAGAGTATTTTTACGTAATTTTTGGAGTTCGTTTGGTATTTTTACTGAACGAAAGAAGTTGACAAAAAATTTGTCAAAACCGAAGCTCGAACCCACGACCTCGGGTCGGACTAACCCAACCGGACACGGCTCAACCAGCTGAGCTATATGGGCTTTGTTAACTAAGTATGGGGAGAAATAAATTAAAGCATAGTTGGAATCGGATTAACCCTAGGTTATAAAAGAGGTTAAGTTAGGAGAGGAAAACCAAAAAAATTTTCTCTCGAAATTTCTCCTCTTCTCACGCGGCGACGCCGACTCCTGCTCGGGCGAAAACCGCAGCCTCTCCTAGGGTTTCCTCCCTCCGACGGCCGGTGAAGTTTTCTCTCCGGCGAACCCTCGCGGATCCGAGTTTCCCTCGTGGAAGAGGGTCTGTGGGCACAAGGGAGGTTGAAGCTCCGAGCAAACCGGAACCCTAGAGTTCTTCCCGTCGGTTGTAAGTTCAAGCAAATCACGGTGAGTTGCTTCTCACCTGCAGTAGGAGTAGTTCCCTTCGATTGGTTTTTGAAAGATTTTGGTTATGTCTCTGCCGTGAGATCTCCTTTACAGTTCGGTTAAACATGCTTAAAGTTTGTTTTAGTGATTCCATGAAGATATAGTTTTGAATAAGTTACATGAGTTTTTGTTTGTAACATTACAACAGGAAACCTAGGTATCCTGTTAAAACTTGTAGAGGCTTAAGAGTAGTTTCGAGAGTTTGATTCTTCTTCCTTACTGTAGTAGCTTACTATCGAGATTTTGGTTGCTCTATGAAAACCGAATTCCATTAAGTTTAATTAAGGAGGTTCAATTGCAATTATGTGTTGAATAGTTTCTTATTAACGGCATGCATGTGTAGAACCTTCCTTATTCAAAGAAGATGAACAACCTAGCATTTAGTAAGCATGAACAACCTTATAATTAGCCTTGTGGATTTAGTTTCCTTGCATATTAATAGGCACTAAACAAACCTTTATTTTGAGTAGAGAGTTTTAGAAGTTTGCTAGTTTAACAAGCATGAATAGATTCTTATTATGTTGGTATGAATAACATTTAGTTAGATGTTCCTTTGAGTTCAAGTTTCTAGTTTTGGACTTCCTTGCTTTAACAAACAGAATCGTTTTGTTTTATTTTTTAAGCAAATGCATATTTTAGTTTTGTTCATTGCTATTTCCAGTAAGCATGAAAAAGGGTTGCATTAGTTTAGCATTGCAGGTTGTGACTTTTCCTTGCTACTGCCAAACATGTTTAGGCTATATATTGTACATTGCAGATTTAGTTCCTTTACTATTTCTTACACATGAACAGCCCTTTCAATTTAGCATGCTACTTAGTTTTCTCAGCCTGCTCTTGGAGTTTAGATATGCAAAAAGGGTAATCATATTTTGATTCTTAGTATGTTTAGCATTTTTAGTTTTGGATCCCTATGCTCAACGAACATGAACAGCTTAAGCTTAAAGTATGCATAGTTAATTCTTTTTTTTAGCAATTCAATATCTATTTCTTGAGCATTTTACAAGTACGAACAGTAAGAGATTTTTACTTTATAGCAAGAGATTTTATGATCCTTAGTAGACTTAGTCATTTGTAGCTTAATTAGACATGCCAATCTGATTTCCTTTATAGCTTACTAGACCAGCATGTGTTTTTTTAAGCATTTAAGTTTCAGTTTTGATGTATATACATATATATGCACATTGAGTATTATGAGTTAGTTTAATCAGTTAGTTTCTTTGCAGATTTTTATAAGTAAAGTATGCAGATTTTGATAGGCTTAATATACAAATTTTCAGTACGTAGGGTGTGTTCTAGTGCACACCAAGTGCTTGATAAAATGCTTAGCTCAATATAATGCTACAGTAGATATTTTAATAGCTCAGTTAATGCAGTAGAAGCATTTAAAATAACTTATTTAGTCTTGCTTCAGCTTATATGGGACTACAGTCCAATGGGTGGGCTCCCACAGTCGCCTCTAGGTTCAGATAACCTAGTTCTAGGTTCAGATAACCTAGTTAAAGCAAGGTAAGAAAATTAGCTATGAAATCAGTATTTTATTTTCAGCAGTGGCACTGTACTGGATTAGATATCCATTGGGTTGGGCTCCCACAGTCGTCCCTAGGTTTAGATAACCTAGTAAACCCTACTAGACTCGGAACTTGCAATCCCGGGTTTAGTTAGGGATGCGCGCACAGCAAGTACAGTTGCCGGGCCCATCAGCAGCATGATTACTATTTTGATCTATTATGTAAATAGTTTTCAAAACTTCACAAATTAGTTATGTGAATACAAGTTAGACTCAGTTTAGCATTAATTAGTTCAGCTTATGTATCAGTTCAGTTTCTTATTGATACACATGATAGTTCTATGATTAGCTATACATGTTTAGTATTTCAGTTAGTATGATTCCTTTATTGCTATTTATGAGCATGATTAGCTATACATGTTTAGTATTTCAGTTAGTATGATTCCTTTATTGCTATTTATGAGCATGATTAGCTATACATGTTTAGTATTTCAGTTAGTATGATTCCTTTATTGCTATTTATGAGCATGATTAGCTATACATGTTTAGTATTTCAGTTAGTATGATTCCTTTGCTATTTATGAGCATGATTAGCTATACATGTTTAGTATTTCAGTTAGCATGATTCCTTTGCTATTTATGAGCATGAGTAGCTATACATGTTAGCTTTTCAGTTAGTTGATTTCTTTGCTATTTATGAGCATGAGTAGCTTTACATGTTAGCATTCAGTTTTAGCATGTTTTTATTTATATACATGCATATCGAGTTTTTGTGAGTAGGATAGCACTCACTAAGCTTTTAGCTTATAGATACTATTTTCCTCCTACTGCAGATAAAGGAAAAGCTAAAGTATAAGGAAGAAGACGACAAGGAGATGCTGTGACGGTGTGTGATGTGTGGACTATGGAGATCCTTGAGACTTAGCTAAAGAACTCACTTAGTTTAAGAATTTGTTTAGCTTAATTTCTTATTAAGTTGATAAGAAAATTTTGTAGTAAGAAGTTATGTTTCCGCTTTTCATTACCTGCATGTTTTGATTTATTAAATTGCGTGGTTGTGAAAATATATGTTCCAGCCGCCTGTGGCTGAGTATACTCTGTATATATTACGGATATGGTCACCGGTACAGGGGAGACTCTGCCGAAATTTTTCGGTAGGGTTTCCATGTGATTTTTTTATCATACCGGTTAAGTAGAGTTAGCAGTTAAGTAGCGTCCACCTCTAGAGAGTGGTAGTAGTAAGGAAGGTGGGTCGTTACAGTTGGTATCAGAGCAGTTCCCATTCTCCAGCATCACACACATCAGCATCAGCCTTGCCGTCTTCCAAGTAAGAATACCTCTACTCTATTTACGTTTCTTGCTTTCATGTATAGGAATAATTATAGCATGCTTATGTGTGATAGCCTCTAACATGTTTATAGTAGCTAGTTAAACGTGGTTAGATTAGTTATGTACATCCTCTATATCTTTAGAAATGGCACGAGGACGCCCAGCTAAGCAGGCACCAGCTACTGAGCCCCAGCAAGAGGCAGGTAGTTCAGTGCCTCCCCCAGACCTTACAGCATTAGTGGCTTAGTTACAGTAGCAGCTAGCTAAACAACAACAGGAGATAGCCACCTTAAAGGCTAATCAGCAGAATACTCCCACAGTCACCCCGGAACGTAACCTAACGACCCCAGCATTTATAGAGGTTCCACCAGTCCAGCCCACAGCACCAGTAGCTCCAGCAGCGGAAGCAAAGAGAGAGGCTTACCTGATCCAGTGGCAGCGAATCAAGCCCGAGAACTTTTCAGGCACCAGCGAACCATGGGATGCTCAAGCCTGGTTCAAAACACTGGAGAGCACGATAGAGCTTCTGGACTGGCCAGAACAGGAGAAGGTGAAGTGTGCCTCCTTCTGCCTGACAGGAGACGCACGTATGTGGTGGGAGAGAGTCAGAGCGAAGCGCCCAGTGAACCAGATGACATGGGCTGACTTCGAGAAAGAATTCTTCGAGGAGTTCTTTCACATGCGGGTTACAAACCACCACTACGACGAGTTCACGGAGTTTCGTCAGGGCAACCTATCAGTTGAGGAAGCCGTGAAGAAATTCAACAGACTGGCTCGTCTATGTCCCGAAATAGTCAGCACAGAAAAGGAACGAGTTCGGCTGATGCTCAAAATGTTGAGGCCGGAAATAGCGATGAATGTGGCGGTGGCATCCATAGGCCACAAACCAGACGACTAGTGAGTAGTGCTCGATCACCGAGCACTACCGCATCAAAGATCAAGGCAGGCAAACCTCCTCGATTCCAAAGGCCAAGGAAGTTCAGATACTCAAATCTCAAGGCCACTAATCGAAAGGGAACTCCAGAACAAGCGCAAACCGTGAATTACCCAAAGGAGGACCGCCTAGCAACCAAGTTATCCCAAGTGTGCTATTTGTGGGAAATTCCACCAGGGGTTTATCGCAAGGGCACACGAGGATGCTTTGAATGTGGACAAGAAGGGCACATGGCCAAGCAGGTGCTCGAACAAGACCGGTCTCCCTCACAGAGATTCAAGATGCAGCCACCACCGCTTATATCGATGCAGCCGCTCTAGAAGGTCCACCTATCGGCCAGGAAGATTAGAAGCCCCTCCAGTGATGGCGAATGCGAGGATCTACTCACTCACCGAGAGGACGAGCCAATACCTCGGCCTTGTCACAGTCGATTAGCATTTTACAAGATAGTGCTCTATTTGATATCGGGCAACCCATTCATATATAGCCGGGATGTTCTCCGAAAAATTAGACATACCCTCGGAGGTACTCGGTGGTCAATTTTGACAGATTACCTTCGGGAGAAGTTATGGCATTCACACACTGGTTCAGAACAAGCAGAACTGAGAACTCTTTTGTGATCTGATAGTGCTAGACATGACTGACTACGATGTCATATTTGGAATGAACTTCCTGATCAGATACGGTGCCTCCATAGAGTGCCGTAAACAGAAAGTCATATTCCAACCTGAAGCAGAAGCACAGTTCGAGTACATCGGATAACCCAAGAGAAAAAGGGCAAGTTAAGTCCTCGATACGTAGGACCCTACCCCGATCACAGAGAGAATTGGGAAGGTAGCTTATAAGCTAGACTTACCTCAAGATATGTCAGCAATACACAATGTATTTCATGTCTCCATACTAAAGAAGTGTATTCACGACCTTAGCCAAGTGATTCAGCCTCAGACAGTGTAGATCCAAGAGGATCTTAGCTATGAGAGCAGACACAGATAGTGGACAGAGCAGACAAGAGACTAGGAAACAGAGAAGTGTCATTAGTAAAAGTCATCTGGTAGAACCAGAAGCACGAGGAAGTTACTAGGGGAGCGTGGAGACAGCATGAGACAGAAATATATCCAGAATTATTCTAAATTCGAGGAGGAACTTTTTATAAGGGAGGGAGAATTGTAACGACCCAATTTTCCCTATTTCGAGTTCTAAAAGTCCTTATAAAAAATCTAGAAATGCTTTAGAAAAATTCTAGAGATTTTTAGAAATTTTTAGAGTATTTTTACGTAATTTTTGGAGTTCGTTTGGTATTTTTACTGAACGAAAGAAGTTGACAAAAAATTTGTCAAAACCGAAGCTCGAACCCACGACCTCGGGTCGGACTGACCCAACCAGACACGGCTCAACCAGTTGAGCTATATGGGCTTTGTTAACTAAGTATGGGGAGAAATAAATTAAAGCATAGTTGGAATCGGATTAACCCTAGGTTATAAAAGAGGTTAAGTTAGGAGAGGAAAACCAAAAAAAATTTCTCTCGAAATTTCTCCTCTTCTCACGCGGCGACGCCGACTCCTGCTCGGGCGAAAACCGCAGCCTCTCCTAGGGTTTCCTCCCTCCGACGGCCGGTGAAGTTTTCTCTTCGGCAAACCCTCGCGGATCCGAGTTTCCCTCGTGGAGGAGGGTCTGTGGGCACAAGGGAGGTTGAAGCTCCGAGCAAACAGGAACCCTAGAGTTCTTCCCGTCAGTTGTAAGTTCAAGCAAATCACGGTGAGTTGCTTCTCACCTGCAGTAGGAGTAGCTCCCTTCGATTGGTTTTTGAAAGATTTTGGTTATGTCTCTGCCGTGAGATCTCCTTTACAGTTCGGTTAAACATGCTTAAAGTTTGTTTTAGTGATTCCATGAAGATATAGTTTTGAATAAGTTACATGAGTTTTTGTTTGTAACATTACAACAGGAAACCTAGGTATCCTGTTAAAACTTGTAGAGGCTTAAGAGTAGTTTCGAGAGTTTGATTCTTCTTTCTTACTGTAGTAGCTTGCTATCGAGATTTTGGTTGCTCTATGAAAATTGAATTCCATTAAGTTTAATTAAGGAGGTTCAATTGCAATTATGTGTTGAATAGTTTCTTATTAACGGCATGCATGTGTAGAACCTTCCTTATTCAAAGAAGATGAACAACCTAGCATTTAGTAAGCATGAACAACCTTATAATTAGCCTTGTGGATTTAGTTTCCTTGCATATTAATAGGCACTAAACAAACCTTTATTTTGAGTAGATAGTTTTAGAAGTTTGCTAGTTTAACAAGCATGAATAGATTCTTATTATGTTGGTATGAATAACATTTAGTTAGATGTTCTTTTGAGTTCAAGTTTCTAGTTTTGGACTTCCTTGCTTTAACAAACAGAATCGTTTTGTTTTATTTTTTAAGCAAATGCAGATTTTAGTTTTGTTCATTGCTATTTCCAATAAGCATGAAAAAGGGTTGCATTAGTTTAGCATTGCAGGTTGTGACTTTTCCTTGCTACTGCCAAACATGTTTAGGCTATATATTGTACATTGCAGATTTAGTTCCTTTACTATTTCTTACACATGAACAGCCCTTTCAATTTAGCATGCTACTTAGTTTTCTCAGCCTGCTCTTGGAGTTTAGATATGCAAAAAGGGTAATCATATTTTGATTCTTAGTATGTTTAGCATTTTTAGTTTTGGATCCCTATGCTCAACGAACATGAACAGCTTAAGCTTAAAGTATGCATAGTTAATTCTTTTTTTTAGCAATTCAATATCTATTTCTTGAGCATTTTACAAGTACGAACAGTAAGAGATTTTTACTTTATAGCAAGAGATTTTATGATCCTTAGTAAACTTATTCATTTGTAGCTTAATTAGACATGCCAATCTGATTTCCTTTATAGCTTACTAGACCAGCATGTATTTTTTTAAGCATTTAAGTTTCAGTTTTGATGTATATACATATATATGCACATTGAGTATTATGAGTTAGTTTAATCAGTTAGTTTCTTTGCAGATTTTTATAAGTAAAGTATGCAGATTTTGATAGGCTTAATATACAAATTTTCAGTACGTAGGGTGTGTTCTAGTGCACACCAAGTGCTTGATAAAATGCTTAGCTCAATATAATGCTACAGTAGGTATTTTAATAGCTCAGTTAATGCAGTAGAAGCATTTAAAATAACTTATTTAGTCTTGCTTCAGCTTATATGGGACTACAGTCCAATGGGTGGGCTCCCACAGTCGCCTCTAGGTTCAGATAACCTAGTTCTAGGTTCAGATAACCTAGTTAAAGCAAGGTAAGAAAATTAGCTATGAAATCAGTATTTTATTTTCAGCAGTGGCACTGTACTGGATTAGATATCCATTGGGTTGGGCTCCCACAGTCGTCCCTAGGTTTAGATAACCTAGTAAACCCTACTAGACTCGGAACTTGCAATCCCGGGTTTAGTAGGGATGCGCGCACAGCAAGTACAGTTGCCGGGCCCATCAGCAGCATGATTACTATTTTGATCTATTATGTAAATAGTTTTCAAAACTTCACAAATTAGTTATGTGAATACAAGTTAGACTCAGTTTAGCATTAATTAGTTCAGCTTATGTATCAGTTCAGTTTCCTATTGATACACATGATAGTTCTATGATTAGCTGTACATGTTTAGTATTTCAGTTAGTATGATTCCTTTATTGCTATTTATGAGCATGATTAGCTATACATGTTTAGTATTTCAGTTAGTATGATTCCTTTATTGCTATTTATGAGCATGATTAGCTATACATGTTTAGTATTTCAGTTAGTATGATTCCTTTATTGCTATTTATGAGCATGATTAGCTATACATGTTTAGTATTTCAGTTAGTATGATTCCTTTGCTATTTATGAGCATGATTAGCTATACATGTTTAGTATTTCAGTTAGCATGATTCCTTTGCTATTTATGAGCATGAGTAGCTATACATGTTAGCTTTTCAGTTAGTTGATTTCTTTGCTATTTATGAGCATGAGTAGCTTTACATGTTAGCATTCAGTTTTAGCATGTTTTTATTTATATACATGCATATCGAGTTTTTGTGAGTAGGATAGCGCTCACTAAGCTTTTAGCTTATAGATACTATTTTCCTCCTACTGCAGATAAAGGAAAAGCTAAAGTATAAGGAAGAAGACGACAAGGAGATGTTGTGACGGTGTGTGATGTGTGGACTATGGAGATCCTTGAGACTTAGCTAAAGAACTCACTTAGTTTAAGAATTTGTTTAGCTTAATTTCTTATTAAGTTGATAAGAAAATTTTGTAGTAAGAAGTTATGTTTCCGCTTTTCATTACCTGCATGTTTTGATTTATTAAACTGCGTGGTTGTGAAAATATATGTTCCAGCCGCCTGTGGCTGAGTATACTCTGTATGTATTTACGGATATGGTCACCGGTACAGGGGAGACTCTGCCGAAATTTTTCGGTAGGGTTTTCATGTGATTTTTTTATCATACCGGTTAAGTAGAGTTAGCAGTTAAGTAGCGTCCACCTCTAGAGAGTGGTAGTAGTAAGGAAGGTGGGTCGTTACACTGGCGAACGGCTATAACAGAGTTTCTGAAGTCCGGAACAACGCCGTCCGATCGGTCGGAGGCACATCTACTCAGAAGAAGAGCTGGTCGGTTTGTCCTCATTGGCGACCATCTCTACAAAAAGGTGTTCTCCAGGCCTCTGCTTAAATGCGTTGGCCCGGAGGATGTGGACTACATTTTGCAAGAAGTACACCAATGCTCATGTGGCGGGAATCCAGGCGGTCGTTCGTTGGCAAGGAAGATTCTTTTGGCCGACTATTTTTGGCCGACTTTACAGGAGGACGCTGCCCGGACAGTCGCCACATGCTTATCCTGCCAACGGTACCATAATTTCTCACACAGTCCCGCGGAAGAATTAAGAACTTCCACGGTGTCCTGCCCATTCGATCAATGGGGCATGGACATTGTGGGACCATTTCCAATGGCGACTGGACAGCGAAAGTTCTTGCTAGTAGAAGTGGACTATTTTTCCAAGTGGATTGAAGCCGAGCCACTAGCTAAAATAACCGAGGAAATGGTCAAGAAATTTATATGGAAACATATCATTTATCGGTTCGGCATCCCGCGGCGGCTCATCTCCGATAATGGGAGGCAGTTCTCGGGTCAACAGCTCAAGGAATGGTGCGAGGGGTACGACATTCAGTAAGCCTTCACCTTTGTATCATATCCCCAAAGTAACGGGCAAGCCAAAGTCACCAATCGGGAGATCTTACGAGTTCTCCGGGCTCGGCTCGACCATGAAGGTGGTAGTTGGGTAAACGAGCTGCCCGGGGTATTATGAGCGCTCCGAACGACGCCCAAGGAGGGAACAGGAGCAACCCCCTTTCACCTGGTGTACGGTGGAGAAGCCATCATCCCGGTAGAAGTCGGGGTAGAATCTGACCAGATCAAAGTCTACGACGAGAACAATGCTGAGCGGAGGCATTTGGAGCTGGACTTGGTGGACGAGATGCGAGCCAAAGCCTCCGTTCGGTTGATGGCGTATCGGTAGAGGATGAAGCAAAACTACAACAGATGGGTAATTCCCAGATCTTTTCAGGTCGGCGATCTTATCTGGAAGAAAGTCAAGCCGGTCGACGACGTGACCAAGCTGGGAGCTCCTTGGGCCGAGTCATTCAAGATTATAGAAAAGCTCCATTCGGGCACTTATTACCTCGAGGATGAAGATGGATGGAAGCTAGAGCGACCGTAGAGCGCAAATCATCTCCAGTCGTACCGAGCTGGGTGAAAGGTGTGTCATTGTAACTCATAATGTTCAATCCTGTTGTATCTTTTGACCACAAGAGTAAAATCAAAGGAACAATTTATGCCTAACGAAGACCGTCGAGCGGCGACGTTAAATCTGTTAGGATGTATACTAAAAGCCTAGCTTTTGGTATAAACATTTATCTAGAAATAAGAATCACATTGGTCAAATGTCTACATTTATGATAAATGTAGTTGTTCAATTAATTTATATTGTAGATAACATGGTGTGTGGTGTCACACACAGAGGATCATGTTATCAGTACCTTATAAATTATAAACAGTAGCTCACGACCAAAATGGAAAGGAACAAACCATTGTAAGGTCGTAGTGTAATTAGGAATTAGTTTATCTTAACTATATAATTACACTAGTATACTTAGAGTGTATTGAGTAGGACCATTAGAGGTCGTTTCTTTTATACTGACTTTATAAAGAAACAAAGACCTCAATTATTATGGAAGTGTGTGCTCTTAATCCTAATATAATAACAAGCACATATATTTGATATTTATTTCTTTAATTTATCAATGGGTGATATTTAGTTCGATGAATCAATAAGCCCGATAAGTTGGGAAATGATATCACTTATAGTGTGTGTTGTTGATTATAGAAGGAAACTGTGTCCTAGAGATACTAGGTTGATAATGTCCCCAAGAGGAGCTCATAAGGATTGTCATGTTAAACTCTGCAGGTGGACTTAGTCCGACATGATGATAAGGTTGAGTGGTACTACTCTTGAATTAAGATATTAATTAAATGAGTTGTCAGTAACTCACTTAATTAGTGGGCATTCGACATCTTAAACACAGAGAGACTAACACACTCATAATAAGAAGGAGCCCAAAAATGTAATTTGGGATTGGTGCGGTAGTTCAATAATAGTTCTCTAGTGGAATGAATTATTATTGATAAAATTAAGTTGTGTGTTCGGGGCGAATACGGGATGCTTAATTTTATCGGGAGACCAAAACCAATTCCTCCTCTCGGTCCCTATCGTAGCCTCTTATTTATAGAGTACTATACCCACATATACCCACCTTCTATACCCACCTAAAGGGGGTCGGCCAAGCTAGCTTGGAATCAAGCTAGGGTCGGCCTAAGCATGGTTTAAGGTGGCCGGCCCTAGCTTGAACCCAAGCTAGAGGGGCCGGTCATATTAAATTAAAAAGAATTTTAATTTTAATTTTTATTATGTGGAAGATATAATTTATTAAAGAGAATTAAAATTAAAAATATCTCTCTTGTAAAAGATCTACAAAAAATTAAAGAAAGAGATTAGATCTCTTTCCTTATTTGTAGATTGGTGAGATATTTTATTTTCTCTTTAAAAATTATTCACATATTGTTAAAATTAAAATTATAGAAATTTCTTTTTATTAACCATGAAGAGATTTTTGAAGGGAAATTTTATTTTTAAAATTTCCGGAAATAAAATAGGAAGTTTTAATTTGTTAATTAAAACTTGTCTAATTTATTTCTCCATGTGGTGGCCGGCCAATATATTTTAATTTGGGAAATTTTATTTTATTTTTCTCAATTAAATCATGTCAAGGAAATTAAGGAAATTTTATTGTAATTAAATTTCCTAATTTGCCTAGGCCAAGGAATATAAAAGAAGGGGTGGGGATGCCTTCATGAGGTGAACCTTAATTATTTCTCTCCCTCTTTTGTTCCTTGGTGTGGCCGGCCATCATCATCCTCTCCCTCTCTTCCTCTTGTGGTGGCCGAACCTCTCTCTCCCCTTGGAGCTCTCGTGGTGGCCGGATACTACTTAGAGAAGAAGAAGAAGAAGGAGAGAAAGTTAGCATCTCTTGGAGCTTGGTTGGTGTTTTGATTTTCTTCCTTGGTGAAGCTTCCTTATTGTTGGCCGAACCTAGCTAGGAGGAGAAGAAGGTGGTTGGTGGTTTCTCATCTCAGAAGATCGTTGCCCACACAACGTCTGAGGTTAGAAGAGGAATACGGTAGAAGATCAAGAGGTCTTTCTAGAAAGTATAACTAGTAATTTTTCCTTTCCGCATCATACTAGTTATTTATGAAAATAATACCAAATACAAGAGGCTTACGTTCTAGTATTTCGAATATGTTTTTCGAAGTTGTGTTTTTTTTTGTTTTATTTTTCCTTGTGATTTGATTGTTCTTTTCGGTTAACCTAAAGTTATTTTAGGAAATTAAATATTAAATTTCTATAAAAGGTTTTGTCTAGTCGGTGGTGGTTGCTCCCATATCCAAGAAGGTCATGTGCCTCGCCACGTCAGTACTGGGAACCGATTATGGAAATTAATATTTAATGGAATTAATAACTTAAGGTGATTTGGGTCGAACGTGTTAAGTTCCGCAGGAGATCCAAGTCAAAACCTAAAAGAACAAATAGATTAAGTTTTGGATCAAACGTGTTAAGTTCCGCAGGCGATCCAAAATTTAATTTAAAAGAACACATGGTAACTAGGAAAAGGTTCAGACCTTTGTACAAAATTTTTGTACAGTGGAACCTCTAGGCTTTCCGAGTAGCAACCAACAATTGGTATCAGAGCTAGGGTTTTGCCTCTGTGTATTTGGTATTAGGTTAATTATGCACATGTCATACATAATTTAGGCAGGTTAATAGTAGGATATGCTAACTTTGTGGATGCAGGATCCAACTATTATGGCTTTTAATTATTATGTGTGTGATTAGACCCTTGGACATGTCAAGGGCATTTATATGTGTGTGCATGATTGTATTAAAATACAGTAGGAGCTGTATTTAGTTTTATTAGGATTTTATTTTTGATCTAGATATATGTACATTTCTTTTATGGAATATAGGATCAAAAATATAAAATTCTATTTATGTCGCGGATCGAATCTTGCAAAGCGTGGAATCTTCTAAGGACCACAGGTGCAGCGGAACTAGGAGCAAGATAGAGGCGACAGCTAGACCCGGTGGCGGTGGCCAAATATGGCAGCAGCTTGGGATGACAACACACGGAGGACAACTAGAGATAAAAGCCATAATAATTGAAAATTAGATTTTCTATTTATTGCTTTTATATTGTGCTGTGTGTGCATGTTAGTTTACAAATTTAGTAGGCTAGCATAGTTAAAATTCCTCATTAATAAATAACTAAGTGGGAGAGAGATTTTTAAGTAAATCCCATGGTCTCCATTACTGGTTTGTAAGTGATGCAAACAAGCTTGCGCGTTGGCTCTGAGTGCCTTCCTCCATAACGGATGAGCTTGTTTGCAAATCACTAGAACAGACTTCCATTTTTGGATAACTATAGGAAGTTAATTAAGAGCGTGTGATCTTCCCCAACGGAAGGGGCATAATTTTATTAATGGACTTAGTGTCAAGTAATGGTATACACTTAGACACATCTAATAGTATCCTACCCATCGGAGTCACTGCTATTATTTGTGTGACCAAATGAAACCAACTATTAATTTGTCATAAAACTAGGTTGACAAGATAATAAAATTAAAGGGTTAAAACCCCTCTTACAAATGATTGATTTTGTATACGTCCACACTAACGTGGCATACAAAATTAACGGTGTTTGAGATAATTTTATTTGTCATAAAGTTACGTTGACAAGATAGTTAATGGGTAAAACCCTCCTCTTACAAATGTTGATTTTGTATACGTCCACACTAACGTGGCATGCAAAATTCACGGTGTTTTGAGGTGTTGGTAAATTTAAATAGTATTGTTAGAGGAATCAATATTATTTTAAATTTAGAGTCTTGACCAAATATTTGATTAAAGATAGACCAACTATTAATTTTATTCGTCATAAAGTAAGGTTGACGAGATAATAAAATTAAATGATAAAATTTCCTCTTTGAATTTGTATACGTCCACACTAACGTGGCATACAAAATTCATGGGGATTTTTAAGGAGTTGGTCTTAACCAAATATTTTTGTGATTCTTAGGATGATGGTCAATCCCTAAGTATATCTTAGTGGTCCTAATTATAATTGATTGGAAATAGGATTTGGACATTAAGGTAGACTGTCCTCTTAGAACTAAGAACAATATAGGTGTATTTTATTCATTAGTTGATACATGTTTAGTGGAGTTATCTACCGGTACCTGGTGTGTAGATATGGGAGCCACTGATCATGTCTGCAATTCATTGCAGGGGTTCCAGGAAACCCGACAACTATATGAAAAGGAAAACATCGTCTACATGGGCACTACTGCAAAAGTACCAGCTGTTGCAGTGGGAGATGTTTATCCTCTGATAGGAATAGAATATGGATTTTCAGAAATTGTCTTTATGTACTAAGTTTAGAAAGAACCTGATTTCGGTTTCTAAACTACTAAAGAATAGATATTCTGTCTATTTTGATAACATGTTTGTTATCAAGAAAAATAGGGAAGTTATCTATTCTGATACATTGGTTGACAATTTATTATCCAATAACTCCCACGATGCAATAAATGGAAATTAATAACACATTTTCTAACTTTAATAAGAGAAAGTAATCTTCGGAAATGAACCAATCATATTTTTGGCATCTAAGGTTAGGTTATATTAACTTGAGTATGATTCAAAGGATAATAACCAATGAACTCTTGGGTTCATTGGTAGTGGAAATCTTTCCAACCTGTGATCTTACTTGGAATGAAAAATAACCAAGAAGCTTTTAAGTCTAAGGGGTATGGAGCCAAAGATATGTTGGAATTGGTTCATTCTGATTTGTGTAGACCTTTGACTATCCAGGAAGAGGTTGTTTCAAATATTTCATCTCTTTTATAGATGACTATTCGAGATAAGGATGCATTTACTTGACGTACCACAAGTCTAAGTTTTTTTGATTAGTTCAAAGAGTACTAGGCTGATGTGGAGTAATGTTAAAGTAAAAGTATCAAGACACTATGATAAATCATAGTTACGAGTACCTCTGAGGAGAGTTTAGGAGTTACTTATCAAAAGTCGGGATTTAATCCCAACTAACTGCACCTAGTTCACCCCAACAGAATGGTGTAGTAGAAAGAAGGTATAAGGCTCTTATGGAATAATTAGATCGATGATGAGTTATTCAGAAAATTACCAAATTCATTTTAAGGATATACACTGGAAACGGAAGTGAACATAGTACCTTCTAAGTCAGAACTCTCTACTTCTATAGAATTACAGATTGGGTGTAAGCCTAGTCTAAAGCATATTCGGATTTGGGTGGTCTAGCACATGAGAAACACTGATTATATTGGACATGAGTTCACTAGTTTGTGAGTTATCCTAGAAAAATGAAAAGAGATTTTTAGTCCTTAAAATCGGAAGGTCATTGTTGGCACCAATGCCCGATTTTAGAAAAGGACTATAAGCCCATGAGTAAAAATTGTTTTTAAGGAAATTAAAGGACACATCTAATCTAGTACCAACTGTACAAGATGAAATACCACAAGAAACTGCAACACGTATCACAAATGATATACAATTGTAGAAAGTGTCTCGACATAGTGGGAGGGTTGTTAGGCAACCTAAAGGATTCATGCTTTGGGAGAGTCTTTGGACTTGACCCCTGGTGGGCATGAACATGATCCCCGGACATATGACGAAGCACTCCAAGATAAAGATACAGTATCTTTGCAAAGAGCAATAAATACAGAATTAGAATATATGTATTCTAATATAGTCTGGGAGCTTATAAATTACCAAATGGTGTAAAAGTCATTGGGTGAAAATAAGTTTACAATAGGAAAAGAGGGATAGACAGGAAGGTGGAAACTTTCAAAGCAAGGCTTGTTGAAAAAGGAAACTTTTTCACCGGTAGCCATGCTTAAGTCTATCCGGATTCTTTTATCTATTTAGCAAGTGGATGTCAAGACATCTTTCCTTAATGGAAGTCTTGAAGAAAACATCCATATATAGCAACCAGAAGGGTTCATTGCAAAGAGCAAAGAGCATCTTGTGTGTAAACTTAATCAGTCTATGGACTGAAGTAATGCTTCAAGGTCTTGGATCATCTGGTTTAATAAAGTAATCCAGACCTGTGGATTCATTTAATAACCGAATGAGACTTGTGTATACAAGAAGTGTGATGGAAACGTGGTGGTATTTCTTGTACTATACGTAGATAACATTTTTTGGTAGTTGGAAACAATATCAAAATGTTGTCAGAAGTAAGGATATGGTTGTCCAAATAATTTGATATAAAGGACTTGGGAGAATGTATATATTTTTGAGATCAAAGAAATAAGGGATCGCAAGAAAAGAATATTTTACTTATCCCAAGCTTCAAAAAAAAAAATCCTTGCTCGTTTTAAGCATGCAAAACTCCAAGAAAGGTTTCTTACCTTTTTAGCATGGAGTAACTTTATCTAAAGAAATGTCTCCGTAGACATCAAAGGAGATAAAGGACATGAAGGCAGTTCCTTATGCTTCGGCTATGGGAAGCCTAATGTATGAAATGCTGTGTACGAGACTGGATATCTATTTTGTCGTGGGCATAATTAGTAGATATCAAAGCAACTCTGGACAAGGACATTGATCTGCGGTAAAGCATATATTGAAGTACCTTAGAGGCACTAGAGATTATATGCTAGCTTATAAGGCAGATAATTTGTTTCCTGTGGGTTGCATGAATTTTAACATCCAATCGGAAAGGGACAATAGTAAGTCAACCTCGGGGTTTTGTGTTTACTTTAGGAGGTAAAGTCATAACTATGGAAGAGTGATAAGCATAGGTGTTTTACTGGACTCTACCATAGAAGTTTAGTATATGGCAAGCCTCTGAGGTAGCCATAAAAGCTGAATGACTCAATAACCTCAAGATAGACTTAGATATGATTTCTGGTTTGTCCAAAGATTATTACAATTTATTGTAATGATATTGGTGCAGTAGCAAACTCGAAGAAACCATAAGTCTATAAGGCAAGTAAACACAATAGAGCGCAAGTACCACCCAATACGAGAAATCGTATAAACGAGGAGAAGTTGTTGCCGCCTAGATTGCATCAGGTGATGATCTATAGATCCTTTCACTAAGGTCCTTAAGGCAAGAGCTTTTGATGGGCATGTTGAAGGGTTGGGAATCAGATGTATGGTAGCAGATATGGCAGCTTAGTCTTTTAGTATAAGTGGGAGATTGTTAGGATGTATACTAAAAGCCTAGCTTTTGGTATAAACATTTATCTAGAAATAAGAATCACATTGGTCAAATGTCTACATTTATGATAAATGTAGTTGTTCAATTAATTTATATTGTAGATAACATGGTGTGTGGTGTCACACACAGAGGATCATGTTATCAGTACCTTATAAATTATAAACAGTAGCTCATGACCAAAATGGAAATGAACAAACCATTGTAAGGTCGTAGTGTAATTAGGAATTAGTTTATCTTAACTATATAATTACACTAGTATACTTAGAGTGTATTGAGTAGGACCATTAGAGGTCGTTTCTTTTATACTGACTTTATAAAGAAACAAAGACCTCAGTTATTATGGAAGTGTGTGCTCTTAATCCTAATATAAAAACATAAGAGCACACACTATGTTCCTTTGCCATTTCGACCTCCAGTCTAGTTTAAAACATTAAGTTGCAACAATTTTGCAAATAAATGCACGGACAGACATTCTATAGCTGAGATGCTTTGCTACCATTCAGAGACATTCTATATGAGTTTCAAAGTCTAAAGTGCATGTAGACTCCATCAAGGAAGCAACAAACTTGAATCAATGAAACTACTGAAGATTTTGCTTGAAGTTTCATTTGACATTTACTTCATTACTAGAAGTCAAATGTGTTGGGTTTTTCGAGCCGCAAAAACCGCTTTTTGCATTGCGGAAACCCCGAAATTCCCATGTCATGGATCCGTGCGAAGATTAAAATTTCGTAAAACTTCGAGTATGAGTTTTCTAACCTAGATCTAAACTAGATCTACAAAGGAGAAGAGCTTTACCCTTGATGCGAAGCCCTTCGCTTAATCCCGCTCGTCCAAAGTTCGCCGAATCTCGAGAGTGTCAAAGTAGACACTCCTCTATGTGTATCCACACAAGCAAGAGATGGAGAGACCAAACAAAAGGTGTGCTAGCACCTTTTTAGGGTTCGGCCAAGGGAGGAGAGGGAGAGAAGAGAAGAGCTTGAGGAAGAAGATGACTTGAATGAAAAATCAATTCAAGCTTGTAGCTCCACAAAAGTGGCCGGCCACCTTTCAAAAAGGTTTATATACTCCATGGGATTTCAAGAGTCACAACTCTTGATCTTCATATGTATCTTTGGGGCTATGCTCTAGACACAACAGCCTTCATTCTCAACCGAGTTGGTTTTACTTGGTTCGGAGCCTGTGTCGACTCCTACTCCAAGGCCCGCACACAAGGGTGCTTTCGGTGGGCAATCACTAGCAGTTCGAAAATTGTTACAAATTAAAGTACAGGAATGCTAATGGAAATAAAGCAAATACCGACAAGAATTTAATCAAAAAGGGAAGGAGCGTGTTGTCGGAGCTTTGTTAGCGTCGCAAGAGCGCAGAGCAGCAGAGCAATCAATAGAAGACTTTCTTTTAGTTGTTGTTTTTGAAGCTCCCCTTTTACCCTCCTTTTATATGAGGCTCGGGGCGGCCCGGATCCCTTCCAGGTGCCCTGGTGAGACGTGGCAGGTCCAACCAACTAGCTCCACGTGGCGACGCACGGTCTAGATAAAATTCACCTCCCGGGCGCCCGGATCCCTTCCGGGCGCCCGGACCACCTTTCTCCAGAAGACAGCTTTCCTGCAAGACAAGGTTAGTCCGAGGTAAATAGATAAGGTATATTCTGCAAAACAAAGTGTTAGCACAGTTTATAGATTTAATATAAAAAGTATGACTTAGATTCCGTCTTTCCGAGATCGGAATCTAGTCACGATCTCGACTTAGATATCCGAAATGGATCTAAGCCGGATCGACCCCTAATGTTCCCTTCCCGGGAACGCGTCCTCACTGTCACTCCCCTCCAGTGACTTACCTGCCAGACGTCCGGTCAACCCTTCGACCCGTTTGGACTTCTCGCCAAGCGTCCGGTCAGCCCGTCGACCCGCTTGGACTTCTCGCCAGCTATCCGATCAGCCCGTCGACCTAGCTGGACTTCTCGCCAAGCGTCCGGTCAGCCCGTCGACCCGTTTGGACTTCGTGCTAGACATCTGGTCAGTCCGTCGACCTGTCTGGACTTCGTCTGCACACTCGGTCAGAGTGTTAGATCACAACAAACCTAACTTATCCTGATTTGTCATTCATCAAAACCTGAGTTAGACCGTTAGTGCTAACCGCACCAACAATACATGATAAAAGAGGTGATCATATACTAGTTATTCTAGACTACTGGGATCAGGGCTATATTTATAGCCCTGTTTGGGTGTTTGAAAGGGTTCTAGGCACTTGGAGGGGGATAAGATTTTATCCCCATCATGATGGCTCGTGCCACATAGAGTTTGACTAAGTTTTCAACTCCGGGCGCCCAGAGAGGTTCCGGGCGCCTGGAATCAAAAAGTCAGCCTCTGTTGACTTTTTGGTTCGGGTCTTCTAGTCCAGTTCCGCTCACTTGGGTTCGGGTCTTCCACTCCAACTCTCCTGGCTTGGGTGATCTCAACCATCCGAAATAGGGCTCACTCGAACCCAACTTCTGGCCTTCGAGTAATCTTCCGCTTCGGCTTCTCGTCCCTCGGAAACGTTGCATGCTTCCTTCTCGTCCGCCCGCGTAATCTTCTGCAGCACCTCATCCCTCAGACGCACCGAGCCCATCGTCTCTCTTCCGTGTTGTCCTTCTCGTTAGTTGTATCTTTCGCTCGACTTCCTGTGCTCCTAAGTTCCTGTACACTTAGACATAGGGGTTAAATACCAACAGAACCTAACCTCACTTGGTTAATCACATCAAAACTACCTTGGGGTACTAACAATGATATGGTGTCATATCAGGCTGACGTTGGTCCTAATATGGAAGCATATCAGACCCACGTTGGTCTTGATATAGTGTCATATCAGGCCCATGTTAGGCTTGATATGTCATATCAAGCCTACGTTCTGGCTGAAAATTTATCAGGAAATAATTCGACTATACAATTTTCACATTAGGATTAAAAAGGCCTGATATTTTCCCATATTAAGCCTACCGTTGGGCTTGATATGATCCAATATCAGGCCTGATGTGAGCCTGATATTACCTCACATCAAGCCCGCTGTGGACCTGATATTTTCCCATATCAGGTCCACATTCTGGTTGAAATTTATCATAAGATTAGATCAGCTCCAGAGATATTTAAATCAACAATAGACGACACTGTTGAAGTCCTTGATGCATCAAAAAGCCACAGAAATTAATTTGGGTGCAATCAGACCTTTCTAGGTCCATCAATGGGTTTTGATCAAAATCCACTAATGGACCTAGGATGGTCATATTTCACTAAAATATCAATCAATGGGAATGGTTGAGTGAGGAGAAGGTAGATATGATGTCAAACTTAGGTTCTAACCACTGTCAATGAAGTTCTCGTGTCATGTCATTTGGCACGAAATAGTGTAGTTGGTGGAATTCAATGAACAACACACACTTTCGAGTTTTAACCTAGAGTTGAAACTCAATTTATAACCCTATTTATTATTAAGGAAATAATTCAGCTATACAATTCTCACATCAGGATTAAAAGGGCCTGATATTTTTCCATATCAGGTCCACTGTTATGCCTGATATGGCAAATATTAGGCTCACACTGGGCCTGATATTTTCTCATATCAGGCCCACGTTCTGGTTAAAATTTATTGTAAGATTAGATCGGCTCTGAAGAGATCTAAATCAATAATAGACGGCACAGTTGGAGTCCTTGATTCTTCATAAAGCCACATGATTTAATTTGGGTGCAATCTGATTTCTCTAGGGTTATCAGTGAGTTTTGACCCAAATCCACTAATGGACCTAAGGTTTTTGGATATCAACAAAATTACAATTATTAAGAACGGTTGAGCGAGGTGAAGGTAGATACGATGCCAAACCTTTCTTTTGATTAAAGAATAATATCCTAGTCTTTCTTGATATTACAGACTAATTTGTAGCAAATACTATATGTACATAATGGAATCGTATCTCTCTTCTTCTACCAAATGTAGTCTTACTTGATATTTGTCCTTCCACACCGATTTTCTTCAAAGCAGTAATCCTTCGAAGTAGCACTCTTTAATGCTTTACGATAAAATCCAAGCTTTCTGTTTACTCTATTGCAATGCTGCATAAATGTAAGAAGAGATATAACAAAGCAAGAAGAGGTTCGTGTTGAATTTGTCAATATAAGAACATGAAGAGGAAAGAGAGAGATAAGGTGAGACCAATGATAAGACGACGTGCATCCAAAACATACAAATAACTTTTGATTTATAACTCTTAAATTGTGGCTCGAATTAATGCATTGGAAAATGACGTATGGAGAAAGGGGATTTAGAAGATTGGCGGGAAAGGCAGAAAGGGAATAATACTATTTTTTATACTTTTTTTTGGTAGTTTTTAAACTAGGATGCTAGTTTTGATAATTAAGGAAATGTGGCCACTCTTTTTGGTAAAAACCGAATTTAGTTTGTTGTTTAGAGTTTGCTAAAATTGCTTCATTATACACATGGCTAATCAAATTTGTCACGCCAGATAGTTTCCTAATTACTATAGTCAATTAAAAATGCTGATAGGTTTCTATGTATGTTTGCCTTTGCTAACATGAAAGGAAACTGGTGTTAGAAGTGGTTTCAAAACAATGTAATAGAAACAACACTTTCTTGCACCAGGAGATGTCCAAAAGAATCCCAAAATGTTACAAGTAATGGTGGTGGCTGTTCAGATATCAATTAGGGCAGTAAGAGGAGAGGAGAGGAGTGAACAGCCTATATTTGCAAAGGACAAATCAAATTGTTAATTTCCATAAGTTATTCGTGTGCATGGTTGTTTATATTAGGAAAAAAATATCTTTAACTTCTATCTATTTTCTATCAAGTAGTATTTTACCCTTCTATATTTTAAAAATAATATTTAACCCCCTTTGACCAAAGTCAAATGTGAAAAAAAATATATAAAAGATAATTATGCCCTTGTCTTTTTTGATATTTTTTAATAATCTTAAGAGGAAAAAATCATATTAAATTTATTGATAATTTACATATAATTATATTTTCTTTGGTAATATCTCAACTAATTCTAGATAATTTAAGACTCTAATTGATATTTTTAATATGTATATGACTGTTGATTTACTAATTAAAATCAATAACTTATATGTAACCTCCAATTATATATAAAGATTAATATTTAATTATATAAATAAAATAAAATTAAGTATTTTAAAATATATATTTTTGTCATTTAGGTCACGCAGACTTCAAATACAATGTATAATGATTATTTTCTTCATTTCTCTTAAATTTAAAATTTTAGATCTACTATTGTCCATGATTATAGAAGATTTTGTAAAAATATATGAAGGTATAATTTTCTTTTCTTATACGAAGACAAATTTTCTTCATCTCCTTTGAATTCTTTTTACTTTTTCATGCATGTACACGAGCCTCACATCTCAGTTCATCATTGACTTGACCATAAAAAGAATAACACCAACAATACTAACCCTCAGCTAATAAGATTTGCTTTGTAGGATACCAAGAGATGAAGTATAGACAAATCTATATCAATCACATATCCGAGCGAATGATGAAGGCTACCCTCACTGGATGCTTCTATATTTTGTTTTTATTCTTTTATGTATATTTTTCTCTCTGTGTACACTATCGATCCAATTAATCAATAATTAAAAAGCCAACTCTTAGGACATATATAATTATTTTCCACATCAATTTAATATATTTTTTCCTCTTAATATTATCAAAAAAAATATATCAAAAAATATAAGGACCTACTTATCTTTTATAATTTTTTTTATATTTGACTTTGGTAAAAAAGAGGTTAAGTATTTTTTTTTTTTTTTTTTGAATATAGAGAGTAAAATACTACTTAATAATAGAAAATAAAATAGAGGGGTTAAATATATTTTCCCCTTATACAGTAAAAATGAGCACCTACCCAAATAAAACAATGATAATGCATTTGCTTGTTATATGATTCAGGAACCTCGTTCGAGCAATCTCTCCCAACTCAAAGTTCGAGCACAGAATTCAATCTCTCCCAACTCAAAGTTCGAGCACAGAATTTACGGTCTAAGGATGCACCATTATATTCATTGATTGATAGACATGGATTCTATCTATTAAATAGATAAGATTCATCCTCATCAATCAATTAACTGATATGGTCCATCCTTTAGATTGTAAATTGCGGTCTAGAGGATCAGTTCTACGATTACTTTTTTTCCCCCGAGATTATAATATTATGGAAGGATATTTAAGTTATCATCCAAGTACCCACGATTCGATCTATAGCTATAGTGTATTTATAGGAATTTTTCCTCTAAATGGGAGACAATGCTAAGTTTCTGATTTGGTCGTCGCATGCACTTCTCGATTTATCTTGATAATTGATGAAAAATTTCTGTAAAATCAAATCGATCGTCCAAAAATAATTAATAAAAGTAACTAGATTATCTCATATAATCATTCTGATACTATATTGTTTCAGTCTAGTTGAAGAAATATGCGCACAACTCTATGTGCTGAAATCTGGCCCCTCCACAAGGAAATTAAGGTTTGCATAATTTTGAAATGTTTTAGTTTAATTTCCTCCATATGCTGCATGGTAAGTGGTATCATCTGATCTTTAGTAGCTCAGTTTCCCCAAAAGAGTTGAGTGTTCTTTAGAGCATCAAGATGAAGTTTTTTATTTAATCTTTTACTTATTACTATTTTTAATTCACCTAAGCAGATAATCACATGCTCAGCTATGTGTCTTGTCATTTTTTTTTCTTTTCCTTTTTTCTTGTCAAATAACGATATTAATGATTAGGAGATAAATTGATAAAAGTTCAGAATTTTGAAAGGGTATTTTGATGATTCTGGAGACTGGTTTTGACAAAGGAACTTACCTTTGACAGAATTTTTACCATTTGTTTTCTAGGCACTCTTTTAAATTGTTTGCCTTGTTTAATTAAAATGGTATGTCAAAAATACCTTGATACAAGTCTGTACACGATGACTACCATAATTATAAGCTCGAATCATTCTTCACTAGTTAAATTTTAACAAAAGAAAAGCGTGCCACCAAGAATATTAAAAAATGATGTGGGTCTTTTTGGATAACGTCACAAATTTAAAAATAGAATCTAGCTAGTTTCCGCAAACTATAACAAAAACATCAAAATGAACCTTTCCACCCAACTTACGGTTGCATAAGATTTCTCCAGGTGCTTGAAGGATGTGGAGTTTTGAACCAAGAAGCTTACCCAGTGCGTGCTAAAATCGCCAGTAGATCTTAAATATAAGAAATATAAGACAAGCAACGCAGTTGCCTTGAGATAAGCACTGCTCAAATTAACATGTCCTGCCAGAAGATTGCAGTTTTAATACCCCTTTGGAAGATTGACACTAAAGACGTCCAAGCTTACTGAGGTAATCGCCTTCACTTTCTCTTAATGAATGATTTCACTGATTCCACGATCACCTGAATTCAGCACAAGGAATATCAAGTTGACTCCCTCATAAAGAAGAGCATAACACGTGCACAGCGGGCCACTAAAATTCCAAGATATAAATTCAGTATACCAGAGACAGAATGCAAAAGGAAAATGTTAGAACAGAGATTCGAGCAACTGATAAACTAGCTTCACACTGACCATGAAAATTAACCAGAGAACATTTTTATTCGAAACTTATACCAAAACTTCAGAGTTATTCTCTTGAAGAGGAGAGCCTACCGATATAACTATTAGAGATCTATTTTTTTTATAAATTAAATTTCTAATTAGCATTAAAGTTAATATATTTCTTACCCGGCCGTCATAGGACAATGATGCAAATATCAAAGGTTCCCGTGTGCTCCATGCAAGACCTTTATATTTGGCACAAATCAGTAAACAAATTAGATCATGTTTTACCTACTACGACAAGAAAAAAAAACAAAACTGGATTACCATACACACTATCTTCATAGTCAGTATATGAATTGATAAGTGAATCCTTCAATGTTGTCGGTGAATCAAATAGACTGAAGAAAGATGGATACAACGGAGAAACAAATTAACCTACTGGCAAACAGCAGTTCAATCGATGGTATAGGTAAAAATGTACCTTTCAGATGATGAGCCCTCATTGCCAGGAAGACGAATGGACCACAAATTAATGGTTGAATCTGTGCCAGCACTCTAAGAAACAACTCGTCATGAGTTAATAGGAAAAGTTCACAATTTACATACAAGAGCTATAAATTGGAGAGAAATAGAGAGACCAAAATAAGGTCTTCGTATTCTGGATTATGTCTGACTGCCCATGTCCTGCCATAATGTGGAAGCCAATGTGATGTAAGTCTGATTTGGAATTTCAGATGTGATTATTTACTGTGACATCAGTTAGTAAGTCATGGCATAGATTATGATAAGTACCAATGTGCATGACCAGGGAGTTCTTTTACAGGAAACTTGGGTCTTCGAAGATCCCATAGTTGGATCCCAGATACATCTTCTGCAGTCACCTGCAATGTTGACATGTTCCACAATTTAGAAAAGCAGCATAAAATGATAACTGACAAATAAAAAAACGATTAATTGTTTGCATAAGGATAACTTTTTGAAGGCAAATATATATCAAGCTGAAATTGGGAAAACAATGATCCATGGTTACTGTAATAGATGTTTTATACTTGCAAGATAAGTTTCCTAATTCTGGATGGTTGTCCGAGTGTGGCATTGAAAAATATATCAGAATTCTTTTGTAAAAAGCGTTGGAAAATTAGCTACTCTTAGAAAGACATAATGATCCAAATGTGTGTATATTAAAAGGGTTCACATCTAAGCAAATAGACTATATAATTATCAAACTTTCAATAAGCAATGAAAAATGCCATTGCTTTGGCAATTTTTTGAAAAAGTAGAGCACAAGCAAGGAATCCACAGTTAATTCCATGCGAAGATATGTAAATCCACCTAGATTAATTAAGGTTAAAGATCAAAATTGATTATGTGACCGCTTTGTTTGCTCCTCCAAATCCAAGATCTCCAACAAAGAAAATATACAGAAAATGGAAAGGAACTACAAAAAAAAAAGGAAGCTTCTCCATCAAACAAAAAGAGAACTATGTTAATAGGTGCATACTTGAAGTGGGTAAAAGATCCAACCAGTAATTAAACTTACAAGAAAATGCTGCTTTTTTGAATTGTAATCAACATCCCTAATGTGCGCTTGCTCTATCGAGGTAGTCTTCCTGGAGAAACAGTTACATGGTTAAGTCAACCCAACTCAAATCTTTGGACAAAACATCCTGCACAGAAATCTGTAGGAACAAATTTATTAGAGTGCTGACCTGCTACAGGAAGTTAAACATCCTCATCTTAAAGCATGTGGCAGAATAACAATTCATGATCTTTTGATAAAGAGAACCACCAACTCGTGAAAATTATCATGAGAACAGTTTTATATGTGAAATCACTTATAAATAAAATCAACTAAAAACATATTTCCCTCGTGCCATAGGGTTATGGTAGTTAAAATTGCAATTCAGACCTCAGAATCTTATGCTCTTTCAACCACCTAAATGATTTAAATCTCAAGTAGAATCTGAATCTGGTTGGGAACTTAAAACCCACAATCCAATCTTATGCTGTATCACTGCTCCTACGTTCAATATCTACCGAGACAACCTTGATTGGTGAGCTATGCTTACATTCACTTAAAATTTAAAACATGACATTTATTGGAAGTAAACAATCCCTATTGTGTCCAATCATTTGGGAAAAAAAATCAATTATCAACTAAGAGATTTTTTTTTTTTACTTTTGCCATTATCATACGCCTTATATTTATTATTCATCTTGTAGACTATAAAGATGCAACATTTTTAGAATTACAATGCACTGTTCATATATACTATTAAAGTAATTTTAATTATAGTTCATAATACTAGAATGATACAATGTCCAAATTGATACTATGTACCAAAAGTTAGTACATATGATAAATATTATTTTAAATATAATTTAATAAAATTGTAGGATCTCAAGATTCTAAGCTTTGGTCCTACAACCAAACCAATTGATCTCTTCTCGATTCAACAAAAGGTTTACATCTCAACAATTTGTACAGTGTATCCATGTGTGATTATGTAGGAGAGGTACATAGAACTTAGAAGTTCAAGATCACAAAAACATGAACTACACACTGAAAAGGGTTCAGCAACAGACAGAGATTTTTTCTTTTGGGGGAAAAAGCCTTAAACTCATAAACCACATAAAGTAGACAGTATCAGGTGTCTTGGGCTTTCAGTAGCATATCAATGGAATACATTTCGCTGCGACATGTGACTTACATGAAACATAAAAATGATGTATTTAGGAGATGGTATACTTCATTGTTCGGAGATCCCAAAATTGTAATGATGAGTCACATATACCAGAAAGAGCATTTCGATCATGAGGATCCCATGCACCACCTGATAGGTTTTGAAGCATACCAACTGATTCTTGTGATATCACCTACATTTAGCAGCTTGTATAGGAATCAGCAAAGTGTAAAAGCATAACCGTTTGACACAGACATTCTGATGGTATTATCAAGATACTAAATCATCTTGATGTTTTATTTAATTTTGGTGAAATTATCCTATTTATCATGATACATAATAAGGTAACACAACATAAAGAACACTTCCATGATTATATCTTAATGATATCCCAATGCACTTTGGCAAACTGACAAGTATATTTAAAGAAAAAAAGTATATTTAAAGAAATGCCTTCCACTGACTTTGGTATTTATTTATTTTATTTTATTTTATTTTCAAAAGCCTTGATATGTTTTCATAAAAAGTAACAGAATCAGCCAACCTTAAAACCATCAAAGTTTTTAATTTGTTTTCCTGTTGTTCAGAGTGTCAAGCGTGAACATGAATTACCAAGTCTGCCTATTGATATTACCAGCTGACTCACCATATTTTCTTTCACTCTTTGATGATGCATCTACATAACCATATTCCATTCCTTATATGCTTAGTTACGCTATTCTTCTAACTTGTAGTTTACACATTTTCATGTAGCATATAGAGATTACTACAGCTACTTATTGTAATAACACAGCAGCAGATACACAATGTGAAAAAGAAAAAAATTGAAGCAATTAAATGAATATCATAGCAATAATTAATATAGTAACACAACTAATTCCCTGCAATATTTTAGAACATTTCATCTTATGCTTCTAAGATAATGTGCTTTTTAGTCTGAACCAAGAAAGTGGATTTGATATCTGATCTGGGTATTTAACAAAGCTGATATGAAATGAAACCCAATGAATTGATCTATCCAACACACCTAATCAAACACCTCCATGGCTCCATGGATAGAGATGAAGCACAAGAAATAAGTGAGTCAATGACTAGGGCTTGTGTTTAGTTTCAAATGTTGTGACAAAAGGAATAGTCAATTAATGAAGCATGAACTTGTGTGTGAGAGCACATAGAGCCAAATCTTTTATTTGTGATTATTGCAATTACACAAAAAACACATTGTATGACAATTATTAATGGGTTTGAACATTGCACAGGCACACATGGATGATTTATATTCATATGACCATGTAGGTGTGGCTTCATTGATAATGCAAACTAAAAACCAAGCAAAACTGTAGACTTACATATAATGAAAGCCCCTTTTTTTCTTCCCTCTTTTTACAACTCATTCTTTAAAAATGTATTTAGATAGTAGGAAATCACAATATAGTCCCTGTCGCAAGGTAGTTGTGCTAGTTACTGGACATAAACATGGCATGCCAGACAATGCCGCTGTTGTTGCAAATACAACTAGTTTGTACCAACACTTGTTGGAAAAAAGGTACACTTTGAAAACTTAATCATAGGCCATAATCAATAGTTACCCTAAAAGTAGGTGGACCAAATACAAAAATTTCTCTATGATGCAGCGTTTGTGGACAGTAATAACCTTTGGAACAAATGTTTAAACAATTTAACATCTTTTTTGTGTGCATGTTTTGAACTTCATGATTGCCTATTGCACAATGTATTGGAAAGCATTGTAAACTAGTTCAGACTTCAGACTAAGAAAAATTTCCTTTTGCAATAGATGGGAAACTGTATTTATTTATTTATCTATCGCCGCCAAGAACTTGAAATGCTGCAATTTTACAATTTCCTAAGAATTTGTAGTCTATTATAACACAAAGGACTATGATAGAATCTCTGTCAGTCCTGAAGATAACAATAAGTCCTTTGAGGAGCTCACCTTGGCTACTTTATTTGACGAATCTAAGCTCCAGAGGAAAATATTTCCCTCATCAATGCTGATTAGTCTATCATGCTTCCCAGATGGCCACCAAAGAACACTGACAAGCATGTTACTGGGGAGTCATAAAAAAGTTCATGGAACCTTTTTTTCTCTCTCTCTTAAAAATCACAAATGGCTGGGAAGCACAAACATGCAGAAATGAGATTACCTCTTGATCTTAAAAGAATGCTCATCAAGGGAAAACAACTGTTCGGGCTGTGGGGCATTCGACTGTCCATAGAGCTCGGGAATCTTCCAAACAGAAGCTCCGTATGTTTCACCTTTATCATATGCTAACTCAATTAGTTTTAAGAAGCATAAGGTTGAGGTAATTTCAGAGAAAAAGAACAATGCCTTAAAAGCATTAGCACCACTGTAGTTCATTCTCATAGAAAAAAAGGCTAAAAAACATATCATACAACAGAGTACGTTTTAACTCTTTCGGTTTTAACAAGAACAAGAGAAGTGCAAAACGAGATGGGGAAAATATTGAAGCATTTCCACAATAAAAGAAAGCTCCTCGAACAAATTTTCCTCAAAAAGAAGCTCTTCAAATAAATAAATATATAATGTCCCGTTTTCTATTTGACAAAATTAAGAAGGATGCATATGCTAAATATATGATGTAAGACTACATCTCATGAGTGGATAAGCGGCGCATTTATCATTCCATTTTCCCCTAGAAAACAATCATTGTCTGACTTCCATTTGTACAGATTGGCCTATTAATTCCTTCAACATTTCTCACTGTTTTTGATGAGCTGTTGCGATCAAAAAATTTCCTTGCAAAAGTATATCAAGGAACTGCATTGAGACTAAACTAAGATCAAATCTAGCTTAAAAAAATCAATTCCAGCAACACCCACCTATGTACCAATTCCTGTTGGAAATTTGTCATTGTCAATCCAACAATTTGGTTGAACAGCATGTCATCTAATTGGCAGTTCAGTTTGGTGAGGCAGCCAGTATGACATGGGTCAAAACTAGTTTGTCGACACACCTCTTTGGATTAGTCACTGCACCTCTTTAAGTAAAATCATCACTGACTTAAAGTCGCCAATCGCTGAGTTATCCCTTCGGGATGTTGACACAACCTCTCATGTAAGTGATAAGACCAATACAAGGGTTGCATCCTTTCTCTTTAAGATAACATTGCCCGCCTAGATACTTACAGTTTGCCAACAATTGTACTCTAAAATACAATGGCCTTCGACTCAAAACAGGAACATTTTAAATACAGTCCTACGGAAATTTTGATTCAGTGAATTGAGCAAGAGGAGAGGGCCTCATTTATTGGATGAAAAGGTTTTCTAAAGGGGTGAGTGTGACAATTTTGCAAAATTCCTCTTATGCACTATGCAATGTTGCTCCATTAATTCGACATGTGTGCTTGAGTCAAGGTAAGCCCTCATTTGTCCAATCAATGCACGAGCTAGAGTTGCAACAGTCCAACCAAAGCGCGAGCTAGGGGCATGTTTGGTCATTGTTCAACGCTTAAGCCAGAGGTGTGTCCGTCGTCCATTCTGTGAGAGCTAAGGCACATCTGTAGCTACGCGCAAACTACAGATGTAGTCGTCGCTGTAAGGCGCACAAGCCAAAGGCATGTCCTTTTGCCATGGCTTGAAGTAGCACGCATAGAGTGTCCTTCTGGCTTCAACAGGTGGGCAAAGTGATCCCTCCAGCTCAGCACAATAGTAAATCCAGATATTTCAGCTGCACATGTGTTTCCTATGTGGCATAACACTGCAACCAATTGATTGTTTCACCAGACTATTTGTCTGCACGACTATAAAATACTTGATTTAATTAAGCTCAACATTTAATTTCTCTAATTACAATGACCTTATTTAATCTTCGTTCATAGCAGGATTTGACAATCCTAATTTTTAAGCTAAATTTACACCCCTTAAAACCTATGAAAATGAAATTTCATACTCATGTATGATCGAGTTAATGTTTGTGCATTCGTGTTTATAGATCTAGCTCATGCTTTCATCCGATCAAGATAGAGGCATGATATAGGGCAACCTTTTCTCACTCAAATAACCTTGGATAATGCTTTCTCATTGACCCGAGAAATTATTCTACAACACTATACTCGCAAAGTAGTCAATCCGTTTCCATATTCCATTAATTAGTTTAAAAACTCATTTCCAACGCTTGCGCATTGCCACCCATTAGTCCAACATCAAGTTACTATGAGACATAGTTCACTCACCAGAAGTGAAAACCGTAGAGAAAATTCTGGGATCGAAAGGGCAAGACTTGAGATCCCATATCTCGTTTGGGTGATAGAAGAGACCATCGCAGATAAGCTCCGATCCCGAGGGAGACAGCCGGATCAGATGCACCTAATAAACAAAACCACCGGAGTCACCCAAAAAATCATAAGATCGAGATCAACGACGCGCGCGCGAGAAGAACCTCGTTCTCCTCTTTGAGGCTGAGGGTTCCAGCGAGGAAGCTGGTGTGATCGACGTCAGCCTTGACGTCGGTAATGCATCGGGCCTGGAGAAGGAGATAAGGAGGAAGATGGATGAGGAGATTTCAAAAGAAGAATCGAATCGGATTAGTGGTTGCTGTTGTGACCTGGTATTTGAGGCCGCCGTAAACGATGCCGGTGGAGGGGCCCCGCATTGTGGCACAAGTGAGGAAGATGGCGGTCGTTCTCCGGCAGCGATGAGGGGTTTTGGTACGATCGGCTCCGCCGGGGCCGCACCGGAGTGATTGGGTCGGGGCGATGTTGCGTTGACGTTAAGCGTAGCATTATTACTGAGGAAAGGCAAGGCTCTATAATCGAATTGTTTGCTCTACCGTACGTCGAAGCGTGGATTCGTATGGACGGGTGAGATTGGTCAAGAGATTTGATCCCCGAATTTTATTTAGTTTAATTTTGAGCCTTTCGTGTATTTCAGATGATCCACGTATAATTGGATCTTAATGGCTCGTGCAATTTGTCCTCAGGGTTTAGCGCATGCGGTGGACTGAGAAGCGCAACCGGCGTATGTACCTATATTTTTATGCTCATGCAATTTATCCAAAATTACGTATTTAACTATAAATATATTAAAACTATCCCCAATATTTTTGAGTATAAATGGATTTGCTTAAAATACGAGCACTTATATTAAGACTATCGAGGTTAACTAGTAATTCTTATTACGAATTCGAGAGACAAACTATGATTTAACAAATTTCCTCGGCACATTTCTTAAACCCTAATTCCCTATCAAAACCACCTAATTCGCGATCCTAAATCCTAATCGACCGTAGAAGAAAGACCCACCGGAATTGGGAGCGACTGTGAACGAGAGAGGTCACCAATCTCTATCCTCCTGGCCTTCGATTTCGGTTGACGCTGTTTAACGACGATCGCCGGCGTCATGGACGCTATCATCAAAAGCCGTCCCCATGCTCACCGATCGATCGTCCTCCGTAAGCGCCGCCCCGAGGAATGCGTGGAGCAGCGACAGGACCAGCCGGCGGGGCCGTCGCCATCGAAGCCAGAGACGGCGGCCGAGGCATCGGGTGGCTCGCCGCCGTTTGCATTCCACGAGATGAAGAGGGAACTTGCTGAAACGGAGAGAAAGGAGAAGGTCGCGGCGTGGAAGACGAAGGTTGAGAAACGGAAAATGCTGATGGATTCTGATAAAAATGAGGTCTTGAAGAGGTTCAAGATGCTTTTGACTGTCGTCGAGAGTGGTAAGGTTTTGGAAAGGTTAAATTCTCTTTCATTGCTCTCGTCGTCTCCTCCTCCTCCTCCTAAAATGTAAGGAGATGACTAGAGTTTCTTTCAGCAAATCTGCAAGAATTGATCTTGTTTTGCTTCATTGTTTATATATTTATATCCTTAAATTGGTTGAATGCTGTTACTAAATTGAAAATTGAGATATTTAAGTGTCAACAGTTGCGAGATCTGAATCATGAGTGTTAGTTTTTGGATATGCCTCTTGATAACAAGTTTTTGGGCATGTCAGAGTTTCCCTTTGTCATTCGATTTTATGGAGCTTTTAGTATCCCTTGCTCGAATTCCTTTGTTCTCCCTGTGTTCTTGTTTGATTTTGTTTCTGGATATGTTTTTTGTTTAGTTTTCTTATGGGAAGCACATCAGATAGATAGTTGTCGATATTTGTTTATAATCGTCAAGGTCATGTATAGGAATTGCAGAGTGGTATATTTCATTAAAGATTTGTATGTCATATACTTCAGAATATGATTTATGAAGTTCGATAGTTTGATCAATGTGGAAAAACTTCTTGATAACATGTATTTACCAGAACTTCCTTTGTTATTGTGATTTTGTACAACATTTATTATCTACTGCTTGAATTCTTTAGTCCTGCCTGTGTTTTTATTTAGCTTGATTACTGGATATGTTTTTCTCGTGTATTGTTGTATGGGAAGCATATCTGATAGACAGTTGCTGATATCTTTGTCTATAATTGTCAAGGTCTTATATTGGGATTGCAGAGTTGTATAATTAAGAATGTGAATTATGAAATTGCTGGTTTAATTAATGTGGAAATACCTCTTGACACCCAGTATATGGAGATGTCAGTTTCCTTTTGTTATTTGATTGAGTACAACATTTAGTATCTATTGCTCGAATTCCTGGTTCTTCCTGTGTTCTTGTTTGGTTTGATTATTGGATATGTTTTTAGTGAATGCCAAAAGGTGTCAGTGAATGAGGGAACTGTTCCATTCACAAATCAAATTTACAGTATCAACAAGGATTGATTCAGTTTCCTGTATAATCCTGTGATAACCTCAGATCCAATGTGCCTCCAAACTACTCTCAATTGCAAACAATTCAGCTGTAAGAGCCCCTGTGACTTTCAGCATTTGTTGAATTTTGACTCCTTTTAACTGAGCCATTATTAAGTGTAGCCAACCCTCAATATACTAATGGGATTCTTAATATAGATGAAGAAAACCACTGAGTGAGACCTCCCAACTGAACTATCGTTGAGTGAGCAATGTCTCTCCCTTCATTTTACCATGAGAGTAGGCGTGTGAAAACTAGCTAGGGTAAAGTGTTGTAGTACTCCCACACCCACTGGATAGAGCAAAAATGATTAATTGCTACTAATTATAGTTATCCTTTAACCCTAGCTATGTTTTGTTTCGGTTCGATCACAACCTCTTTAGGCTATTGTGAATTAGCGTAGCTAGCATAATGCAGCATGTATATAATCTCTGCAACCTCGCCATGAAGAGAAGTGTCTCATACCCTGATCAAGAAACACATAGCACCAAAACCAGTATCACCAGCCCAGCCACAAGGATCGAGTCATGACTCGGATGGTACAAGGTCTGAAATGACCCATCTTCAATTGTAGAAGAAGCTTTGGATGACTCGGATCCACCATTAGATGAGTCTTTTGTAAGTTAAATAGATTGATGGATAATTCATATTGATTCCAAGGGTGATTTAATCTTCATGTTGTTTTTGAATTCTCAGTACTTGTGAGGTAGCTGCAGAGGTGATAGGGGAGGTGCCAATGAATGGAAAGTGTGTATTCCTGTTTTTATTTCATTTTAAAAATTAAATGGTAGAGAAATAATCTAAATCAAGCTCTTAATATTTAAATATGTACACATCGGATTCGATGGGCAATATAATGAATGCTATCTTTCTTGGGATTTTGATTTTAATTTATTAAGCTGCTGCGCCAATCAACTTGTTGAAATAAAATCCATTAATTTTGCCTTTTTTAAAAAATATATCTAACCTATGAGATTAAATGGGCAAGTTGTAATTTAAAAATATTGAATTTTGTAGTCAACAAATTAAATGTTTAGGTTGATTTCTAAATCAAATTATTGTAGAGAAACAATAAAAAAATACTTTATACAGAAAAATGCTAAAAATCTTAGTTGGACATTTTGAAATAGAAGTTGACCTTAAAGCTAACATAATTATTATTCTTGATAAACGATTGATGGTTTAAAATAAAAAACTTTAAAATCCGAAAATAATTATCTTTGCTCATCGGATCCTCTGTCCCGAAGATGCCTCTGTCCCGGTGTCCCATTCAGAAAACGACAAAAAAACATGCTAAACACGTGCCAAAATAGGGAGATCGGTCTGTGGATCGATCCACCTATGGCCTGATCAGTCCACAGATCGATCAGGGCTCTGCAAGGACCGATCAACCTAGGGCCTGATCGGTCCCCAGACCGATCAGATCCGTCCTGGATCGATCAACTTTGGAGTTGCCTTAGGGAGAAAAGTACGTGTTGGCACGTTTTTTTATCGTTTTTTGAATGGGACACCGAGACAGAGACATCTTCAGGAGAGAGTATCCGAACTGATACTACTACTAGGGGAGTTTGGATTATAGTGTTTTATTTTTTAGGGAAAAAGTAATTTTTCAAAATACAAAAAAAATACATCATGGATCTTTTATGGAAATTTCAATTCAGTATTTTTAGTGGCCATGACAGTGAATGTATTTTTAACCGAAATTTCAAATTATAGAAAGTGGCAATAAATAGATAAACCTCCAACAAACAACCTTAAAAATGGTAATAAAAGAGCTCGAGCTGTCGAGAAAGCTTCGCAACCGTTGCGACCTCGTGTCGCGTTCGTGCCCCCAACGACGAGATTTCCACGCCCATTCTATGAACCCTAGGTCCGCCCTCCCCCCGCCGTTTCCTGCCTGGCCTGCATCGAATCCAGCATCGCCGGTAGCCGGCGATTTCTACGATTCCCCCAGCTCGACTTCCTCGGCCACGATCTGAAGCCTTGGCGTCCCGCAGCGACTGGATCTGGCCGCCGTGGATGGATTCTAGTCGTATTCCGTAATGTGTCGCCTGGACATCGTGGGGCGTAGAGGGAGCTGAAGTCGGTGTTCTGAAAACGGGCATCCTTTGCTGGATTTGCTCACGTCGGGAAAGGGTCGATCTTGATTGGTAGAGGTGGTCAATCCTCGTCCAGGAGAGTTCCTATTTGAAAATGGACTTGCCTGATATCAGCGAGGAATTGGCCCTTACAGAAGGGCAGATCAACGATATATTTCGGGCTTTATCGTAAGAATTAATGACCTTTCTTAAACAATGCATTTATGTAGGACGAGGAGGAATTTCTTTTTCTTGCTATTTTTTTTTTTTGGAATTTAATTTAGTAGATATTGCAAACGACAATCTCCTTATCAATAGATATTTGCAAATGGCAATAGACTGTTGTGGTACTTATCAATTATTGTATGGTTAAAAAATTAATTAGGAATTTTTTTTAACATAAGTATACTATTTTTCATGTTTCTGTTTTTCTCCAAAAGGCAGAAACGTCATATACTTGATACTAATGCTCTTGGCATCTAGCATAATTGTGGTTCAGAAGTCGCAGCCTTCCTTAATTGCTGGAAATTGTAGTTTGTTTAGACAATTTAAGTGACATATAATAATGATTCATTGTCCTGATTTCTTATGGATATATATTGTAATGATTTAGTACGTTGGTTGATGGTTTTGCAGAAGTGGATTTCAAAAACTGGATAAGATCAAGGATGCCAACAGACGAAGTAGACAGTTAGAGGAACTGACTGACAAGATGAGGGAATGCAAGAGGTACACTCATAGAAATACTCTTTGTTAAAGAATAGTCACTATTATTATTTAGTTTCCTCTGTGATAGTTTTTTCACTGTTTTTGTTGCCTTTACCCTATAATCACAATTGTCTTATAATTGGAACTTTGAATAATTGAGTATATCAGACTTATCAAGGAGTTTGAAAGGGTCGCGAAGCAAGAGGAGACTAGGAATCCACAGGATAAAAATAGGATGCTGAATGAGAGAAAACAATCAATGGTACCATTTTCTTCAAACTCTTATGATACATGATTACACAATCCTTTTATTGCAAACATCAACTTATTAATTCATTGACTTTGCTTGAACAGATTAAAGAACTGAACTCATATGTTGCTCTGAAAAAGCAGTGAGTAGTTCTGTCCCTGCTATTTATTTTTTCCTCATCTGAAGTTGATGAAATTTTGGTGTTTATCCTACTTTTTTGCATTCGACCTATTTTTATGTTTACAGCAGAATGTTGTAAACATTTTTCCTTAATTATCAATTGGTTAAAACATGGTGGCCTTCTCGTTGATAAAATGTATCATTGATATGGAGTGGAACATCAACATCTTTCTTTTCTGAGACTTGATAGTTTATGTTAGTGAGGTTTTTACAATTTGGAAATTGGACAACCAGAAACACAAGCTGATGAATCCGTGTGAAGCAAAGTCTCTATGTTTCCTTTAATCATAAATGCAATTCTTAGTTTATCTTTCTTTCTTATTTAGAGTATGACAAAAAACATTTCAATCAATGCTTTTGCAAATGGATATACTAGCTAGGGTTTGATTTGGTTGAAATTTTAGTGTGATTTAGTCAAGTTAACAATCCATTCTTTTTTTTCTAATAGTTTTGTCACTAATTTTCATTTATTGAGGTGATTTGAGTTATTCTTTATGATTGTTTGTCTGTCTTATTTAGAGTAATCACAAAAAACGGTTCCATCAATGCTTATATGTTTGTAGTAAACGGAAAATCTAGTTTGGACTGATTTGGTCTAAGTTTTCTAGCATTTAGTCTAGTTATCAGTTCATGCTTTTTTTGCTTACTCTCAATAGCAACATCATTGATTTTGCAGTTTTTGAGAGAATATAATGTTCTATATAACTTGAGTTATTCTTTTTAAATGCCTTTTCAAAGAATTTTCTGGTAGAAACAGCACTATAAAATTTTTGGACTTTCTTGTTATAGATGATCCATTTTAATTGCCATCGACAATGCTTGCCCTTTTATTTTTCTGTGATTCTGTTGTTACTCTAGTATTGAAGGGGAGCCTTAGCGCAACAGTAGAGTTGCTACCGTATGACCTAGAGGTCATGAATTCGAGTCTCAGAAATAGCGTCTTTCAAAGTAGGAAGGCTACGTACAATTGACCATTCTCCGGGACCCGCGTTGGCAGGACCTTCGTGCATCGGGTTGCTTTTATTGTTACTCTAGTATTAGTTCTGTTAATCAATTTATTTAATGAGTTTCAGAATAGCTAGGAGGTCATCTTATGTTGAGTTTATGATTTATGAGCTAATCATAAAATGTTTGAGTATTACATCCAAAATTCTGTAGTTTGTTATGCATTTGCTATTTAGTATTATCATAATTGGAAACAATATTGTGCTAGCAGAATTATTAAATTACACTGTTGAAAATTCTGCAAGTACACAATATGTGGCCTTCCACTAAGGCGAAGTTGATGTGAGTTATGCCTGCTAGAAATTTTATTGCATTGATGATTATACCTTCTGCTACTCCAATGCCAGAGTGACATGGAAATACAAATAAAAGCTAAATGAGCTGGAAAAAAAATAGTTGAAGTGTTTGTTTGATTAGTCAAACCTTTTCTTACTTGACAATAAACACTTGGATTTAGCAATAAGTGTTTGTTTATCCTTGCATTTCACTTGCACACACATAAAGTTGTCATGTTGGCGATGATTGCTTAACTAAACCTTGCAATAGTTCCTTTATAAATTGCTTTTGGTTGATACAGGCATGCAAGTGAAAATAAAAGGATTGATCTCTTTGATGGACCTGGTGGTGATGGGTTTGGGGAAGAAAATGTTCAATTGGCATCATGTAAGTATTCTTTTTCGTGGCCTATAGTTTCATTGTCTAACTTCAAGTGCATTTAAACATACTGAAAAAAAACTAACATTTTAAAAGGAGATGATCAAATAGTATTGTTTAGAACTCTTGACTTCACATTTGTCAAAATGGATACATCATTCACATTGAACTTAATGTCACATTTAAAATCATTGAAGGTTCGTAAGTGTTTGTTTGTAGTTCTGAAGAAAGACACTTCACTCTACATAAAATTATGATGTGGTTGCTGTGAGGACAATAAGAAAACAATGGCGGCCCTTCAACCATAAACCTTTTCCAGAAAATTGTTCACTATCAGACTCTGGTTTAACTTGTAGGTATTTGTTTGGTTCAACATGATAATAAATTTGTAGTGGTTACTTTGTGTGAATAAAACAATGAGTAAATTTATTGTGTAATCCATTCTGATCCACCCATATTATCAGTCTCGTGTCCAAGTGGAAACGTAGCATTCCTAATTAGGAATTATTTATCTCATTAGTTATACATCTGCCATTATACCTATGCATTTTGGACAACCTTCTCAACTTTACCAAGTCAAGGTTAATAGAGGATCTTCTATGGTTTTCTTCTGATGTTTTTTTTTTGCAAGAAACAATTGGAGAAAATCTAAAAGCTGAATTTCTTGTCTCTCAGCGATGACAAATCAACAGTTGATGGATCATGGAAACCATATGATGGATGAAACGGATCAGACTATTGACAGGGCAAAGAAGGTTTATTCCTTCAATTTGATTTCATATTGTTCTCTAAATTGACCCCATTTTTCTCAATTGAGTCATTCGGATATGTTTGAACTCCTTTAAATTGCACTGTGGTAATTCATCCTTAAGTCTTATTTAGATAATTGAGATCACACAGGTTTTTTATTGTTGATATTTCATTTGAGAGATAAAAGGAACATTTTCTTATGTATTGTTCAACAAGGAAAGGAAAATAATTACTTGTATATTGAATGCCTAATGAGGTGATTATTCCTCTTCTATTTATGATAGTTTCTAGTATTCTAATTAAGATTTTGCTTTTTTGTAACATGAAAATTAAATTGGTTTTCATTAACCCATGCTATTCCATAGTTATTTGCAAAGTTCTGGTATTTAGTTAACTTTGATTGATTTAATACATAGGTTGTCGAAGAGACGATCAATGTTGGAGCAGAAACTGCAGCTTCTCTCAAGGCACAGGTCAGTTAATAGTCACCTTATAGACACAAGGAAACACATTGCTTCCAGTATTCCTAAAACCTTCTAAAATATGGCAGACCGAACAAATGAGTAGAATCGTAAATGAACTTGATTCAATCCAGTTTTCCATCAAGAAAGCATCTAAACTGGTGAAGGAAATTGGAAGACAGGTTGGTTTCTCAAGAATTTATCAGGAGGCTTATCTATCGTCCTGTTTCAGTTCCAAACTTATCATGGCGAGTATTCTGATTATGTATTTTAGGTGGCGACTGATCGGTGCATAATGGCGATGCTCTTCCTTATAGTGATGGGAGTTATAGCAATTATAATTGTAAAGGTGGGTGGTTATTTAGCATTAACCCTTTGATTCTCATTTAATTTCCTTATTGAAGATATCATTAAAATATAAAATCCATCACCAAACCTAGAATTAGCCTATTAGACTCCAACTTATCTGGACTAAAATGTTTTCCTCTTTCTGATTAAAGGCTTTTATGAAACTCAGTTAACATATTTAACATGGAATATGTAAGGCTATTCATGACTTAGCAAGTTTCAGCTTGCCCCCAGAGTTTCCACCCATTGAATGTGATATTACATTTTTTCCTCCCTACCTTTGCAAAAAAAATCTTACCATTTTATTATTGGGTTTTGCACCATTAGGTCAAGGTGATGATCAATGACAAAATAGGATTTGAAATTTCTGTTTGCCCATTTTAATTTATCTCCTTTACAAAATGTCTTGTGACACAATGCTTCATAGAGTTTTTAAATTCTTATCATGCTTCATAGAGTTTTTAAACTCTTATCATTTTATTCTTAATAATTGGAATTAATATTTTTTTTTGCACGTGATGTGACATAGGCATGGGATACTAATCCTTGCATTATTTTGTTCCATAAATCAATGTTGTTAATGCGTAGGGGTTGTAAAGTGACAAGAGCTTGAGAACTTTAGGACAATTTGAATAGGACAACCATTACCTGGACCACACCATAGGTCAAAACATTACTATTTTACAAGTAAAAAAATAATCTTCTAGTTTTTTATAGTAATATGTAAATTAGCAAACTCGATGGGAAAAGAAAATAAAAGAAATTTCCTCTTTATTCGTTCATTTACTTTTAGTTATTTGTAACCAAATTTCCTCCGGTAATCCAGCTTGTGCATCCAAATAACAAAGACATAGTGGACATTCCTGGACTTGCTCCTCCAGCTGCAAGGAAACTTCTGTAATATCTATATCACTATTGGATTTCATATTCTTCCTCATGCACGGTATTTGCCATCTATTATTGAATACTTTCTCTATTTTATGTGTTCTTTTCTTTTGTTTTTTCATCACTTTTTATGGTCAGAACAACATTTTGTTTTATAAAGATGTATATGGTCTGCCTTGCTTAAATTTCACGGTTTATTTATATATTTGTTCGAAAGTTTGAAACTGCATTTGGAACAGTCTGATATTCTTCCTCATTCAATCTAATATTTGTCATCACTCAGCTTTATCCATTGTGTTGCTTCCTTTGATTTTTTTTAACCACTTTTATGTTTTTTTATCAGTATAAATTTTGATTAATCAGAGCAACATTTTGTCTATGAAGATGTATATGGTATATATCCAACCCAAAGTTTATGGTCTATTTCTGCATTTGTTAACTGAAATTGCATTTGGGACCGTTTGAATCTGATGATCCTTAAGCTTTATTTGAAAGGAGAGGAGATAGGATTTGAGGAGGGAATCCATGGAGTTATTTACTCCTGTTCAACAATCAAGAGGAAGGGAGCTAAAATATCTTAATGGTTTGCTTGTTTGTGCCTTAACATCTCTACCTTCATTTACGCTAATCCTTTCTTCTGTTGGCTACAATGCGACTGTTACCCGAAGCCGTCACGCTCATTGCCAATGACACTTGTTCACCTTCGTGCTCTCTGTCAAAGCCCTTGCATTCGTTGCCCATTGTTGATTCTCACTGTGAGTTTCCAGAACACGAAGCTGACCAGGCTAAATATTCGTCACTGTTGCTTGTTCTCATAGTTCACCAAGCAAATGAAGAATATCTCTAATATCAAGCACCTTTTCCCTTTTATAATTATACCTATGTTTTCTGCTTTCAAATTTTGATTTTAAAATCCGAAAAAACAAGTCTACCAAACTGAGTTATAATAATATTATCTAATATTATCCCAACCCTTGGTCAAGAAGTCTTACGAGTACAATTCCGCCTCTATTATTGTTATATTTTTCACTTTGAATGTACAACAATTCAATTCCTGGCGTCAAGCATTCAACTCGGTATGCCACAAAACAAGATTCACTACCAAACAATCCCAGAAAAGCAAGTACATTCTTTTATATCATAAAAGACATGGGCAATAAAAGGCAACTTAATACTCGTTTTACTTGTTCATTCATGATGTCCAGCAAGGACAAATAAATTGTCGAATAACTAGCATCAAGATCTCCAATAACAAACTAGATCTACCATTATAATTGAAGTTGAAAATTGCATAAAATGTCCAAAAGACAGAACTAGAAGAGTGAGGTTCCCTTCCCCTTTTTGTCTCCGCCAATCTCAAAATGCTTGCACCTCTGAAAAAGAAAAAGGCGAACAGTGTAATCAGTTCCAGATGAAGAATCCTGAATTTCCAGTGGATTATTACAAGTGTACCTTTATCGGGTGCTGAGAGTAGTGTTTGCAACTCTGGCATTGCAGCTTCAACACAATCTTCTTGGTTGTTTTTGCCTGCAAACCAACACTTCTTGCATGAACACTTGCAACTACTATGAACAGAACAAACTGTGGCATAAACTTATTCATAATATGCTTTGTAAATTGGCAGAAGCCAATCCTGAAAATGATCGCCAATGCTTCAGAAACACTTCCTCAAGGAACAATGGTTCTAGATACCTTCTTGTGGAAAACAGGCTTCGTCTGTCCACCATAACCTGACTGTTTCCTGTCATAACGGCGCTTTCCTTGAGCTGACAACCTATCTTTTCCCTTCTTGTATTGTGTGACCTTGTGGAGGGTGTGTTTCTTGCAAGCTTTATTCTTGCAGTAGGTTTTTTTGGTCTTGGGAACGTTCACCTGTCAATAGAATAGAATGATATATCAGCAATATCAGCCATCATGACAGAATAGAACTTTCTAAAAGGAAAGAAAAAACCAAATTGATGGAGGTTTCACATTGGGTAAGTCAAATTAATTAGAGTTAGACATGCGAGATCCCAAGAAAATTGTTGTGTAAACATGTAAATGACGTGAACACTATTTACAAAGATCTTGTGTAAATGAAAACTCAAAGGCTAGAAAAATAGATAATAGTCAACTCCAAGTGTTTTTTATACTACGGTTACTCTAATGCTTAAAATAATGACTTTAAATTCTAATAACCATTTAATCTCCAATAAAAATTCCAGTTCCCATGTTACATTTTTCCTCATAAAACAACAGGTTCATCTATTAAATAAAAATGAAGATTAAAATGACATTTTTCATTGGGAAAAAACACATAACAAAATCTTATCCGAGCACTGACTTGCGCCAAACATGAGTTAGATAGATTCTATAAATCATACCAGTTCTATCCTTTAAGTAGATGTTAGTTCCTTATTTTCCCAATGAAGTGAACAAAACCTTTGTTATTTTATTTCCCTTCTTAATAAAGAAAACATATTCATTGAGAAGAAATTTATAAGATGATTGATCTCTCCAATCCAACGATTGTGTTAGTGCTAGATGGCAAGCAACCCTTCGGTTACAATTCAAAATTGCAACTCCATAAAACATATTGGTTCAACTGATGCTCACAGCACAATCGTGAGACATGGCGAAGGAAGTAGACTAAGGCAGCATCCCAGATCGTAAATACAATAAAAAAAAATATTACGAGACAAAGATGCTCCTTTATCACCAAGACACTCCCTATTTTAAATGAAAGCAACAAAAACATAGCATCACAAATCTGTACCGCCTCACCACACAAAATTTTCATTCAAAATTGAAAATAACAGTACTTAGAAGAAAAGAAACCATGAATTTCAAATCTGATGGAGAAATAGAGCAGATCGGATTCTCAGTACCATGACTGCCGCTCTGCGTCCGCGCTTTCGCTCCCAAGCCTTCCGAGACAGGACGGCCGGATCTGGGACGCTGGTTATATATAGTTAGGTTGGCGATTGGCGATTTGGGGCTAGGGTTTCGAATCGTGAGAATATCGATTTTGCCCTTTCTCGTATTTATAGATGGGCTTATGGGATCAGGAGCCTAAAGCCCAATTAATAAGGGACAATGCCTTTCTGTTTTGATTTGGACTTACAAAATAAGGACGGCTACTAAATGCGCAAGTAAAAAACTTATGGTTGTGTTTAATTTAAATAATAAAATTTAACCTAAAATGATTAAACAAGACAGAAATGTTGAAAAATAACATACTTACAAGGAGCGTCATCAGCACAGACTAAGTTAGAAGAGGAGAGTAGTTTTGACCAGGCTCTCCTTGCGGTGCGGGTGAGCAACCTGCCTCCGCTTCACGCCCTCGACGGGCGTTGAATTTTCTATTCCAAATCATGCATCTCAAGCCGCCTCATCCTTCATTCGCACCCACACATGCGCTCCTCCGTCAGCCACTATATATATTTCAAACATCATACAAAAAGAAGAACAGCAGCTATTAGTTTAATTTCTCCAAGTGATATTATTTCCCCAAGTCAAGGAAATGAAAAGAAGCTTGATTATATATGTCTGAAACTTTAATTAATAAACCCAATAGCTAGATGGGGAGGATTCCTTGTTGCGAGAGGGAGAGCGTGAGGCGAGGACAGTGGACGCCGGAGGAAGACACCAAGCTCGCCTCCTACATCCAACAACACGGCACTCGCAATTGGCGTCTAATTCCGAAGAACGCTGGTAAGTTAGTAAAGTAGGCGCCGGCTCCAATCTGATTAACAATACTCTGCTTTATAAATGCAACTTCAGGCTTCATTTCTTTTAATAGGATTGCAAAGGTGTGGAAAGAGCTGTCGACTCCGGTGGACAAACTACCTTCGCCCGGACCTCAAGCGCGGCGAGTTCTCGGAGTCCGAGGAACAAACCATAGTGAAACTGCATGGCGTCCTGGGAAACAGGTAGAATAAATTTAAATCTATATTAAAATTAGCATTTAATTCAGATTTAAATTAGTTAGATGTAGCAGGTGGTCGATGATAGCAGGGCAGCTGCCGGGGCGCACGGACAACGACGTGAAGAACCACTGGAACACCAAGTTGAAGAAGAAGCTGACGGGGATGGGCATCGACCCCGTCACTCACAAGCCATTCTCCCATCTCATCGCCGAGATCGCCACCGCGCTCGATCCCCCGCAGGTTGTTCACCTCGCCGAGGCCGCCCTCGGCTCCTTCAAGGACGAGATGCTCCATCTGCTCGCCAAAAAGAGCCCTGCTTCAACTACGTGCTTCAGTTTAGCTTCCGGTGTTAATAATATTGGGGACGAAAAAGTTATTGAACTAAGCTCCTGCGACGAGGTCTGGATCGAGGCCATGGTGGATGGCTGTGAACCGCCGTCGTCGAATGGAATGCAGCTGTCCGGCTTGGTCGACGACGACTTGGGGGGAGGGTCCGCGTGGAGCACCGACGCCGGTGGGGGCAGACGGGGTGGCATTGTGGGACTGAACGGAAAAATTGAGGAGGAGGGAGTGGGAGAAAAATTTGCAGGAAGAGAAGGCGCCGGTGCCGGCGTGTTGGGATCCGACTGCGTTCCCTGGGATTTGCCTTGTGATTTGATGTTGATGCATCCTTAATTAGGCCGTGTTCGTTTGGAGGGAAATAAGCGAGCAAGAAAAGCAAATAAAATGGTGTTTTTTTTCTTGATTATTTTATTTAGAAAGACATTTTTGTTTATCTCTTTTTTTTTTCCTTCTATTTTATTGATAAATGCAACCCGAAGTCTTTTTGGGTCTATGCAAGTAAGGCCCATCAAGCCCATGAACCCCCTATCGTTTCTATATATTCATAGCAATCTTATCCAGCGCAGAAGACCGTTGCATTCGGGCGCTCCTTCGCCCCATCCTCTCGCTCGCTCTCTTGGGCGGAGATGCTAGCGCTCAGCTTGCTCCATCTCTCTTCGTCATCCTCCAAACCCTCACCCTTCGATCTCCTCAATCCCCGCCTCTTTCCCGTCCTCCCAGGCGCCATTAGCATAGTTGGACCTGATCTCCCATGTCGATCACGTCTCCCCCACCGTCGCTTCAGGATTCTCCGTTCGCGTTCGGAGATGGAGTTTCATGTACCCACATTTCCTTTACTTTCTTCTTTTCACTTTTCGGTGTCGGTTTCTCCTAGCCGACATATCTCTTTCTGCTAGGTAAATGCAGATCGTGGTTGTCATAAAAGGGGGCTGGAGATCGACGCTGATGGGATCGTGGGAGTGGAGGACTTGGATTTGCCGGTGGATATTTGTGCAACTCGAGTTCTGCCCTCTGCTCTTTCGCTGGCGGCAGGGTTTGACAAGATAAAGGTGGCGGTCGAGGAGTTCAAGGTTAACCCACCACGTATGAGGAGCGGCGTCATGAGATTCCAGGTCTGATAAAGATTTAGCACGAGTCTTGCCAGGATTACTCAGAATGGCTTAATCCCTCAATATTTTGAAAAATTACTTTGAACTAGCAACGCTTCTGGTCTTCTGCATACTCTTTTCCAAGTTGCTAATGAACTTTTTGCCTCACCATTAAAAAGAACACCCATCTTTGGTTTAGGGTTTAGGGTATTTGATCCTACTCTGAGATCATCGAAAAATGAGCCGGTAAGCTATCTGAAATATTGACTTAGTCGCCATGACCTGAAGTAAGAAGAGGGTGAGTTGTCTCTTATATTGACCAAGTCGTAGAGTCTCAAGTGGAGCTATCCTCATTGCCAAAAGAGCCAGGAGGAAGGTGGGGCGGCCGGAGATGCATGTGGAGTTGTAGAAGTGTGGTAGAAGTGTGTCACCGAGCATTGTGGGAGGGTTCACTCGCCTAAATAGCCTGCTAGGAGTAAAAGAATGAGGGAGGGATTAAAATGGAGGCCACAGTGCCCCGGCTCATACACGTTGGCACTCAAATCAGTCTCCAACGGGGGGAGATGAGAAGATGAATAGTAGTAGGCTAGTAGAAGTGGATGTGTGTGAATATATATGCATACCTCTATCCGTGAGAGTAGATGCCTTTTGTAACACAAAGGGGTGCGATGTCATATCCACAATAAAGAAAGTTTCCCATCACCTATGTCCAGTACGGTAGAAGTGGGTCACGCTATGTCGGCCATATTGCTCCACGTGTCCTGATAGACTATATGCTGCTTTGATAATCCACGTGTTGCTCCACGTGCTTTTGATCTGTTGGGATAATCATGCTAGAGGTGAAGGGGCGTCAGATCGGAGTGGGGGTGAGTTAGAGCGTTCAAACGATGAGATTGATCGAAGATGAGCTGGGTGTCCAATTGACGGGGCCGAGTGGAGAGGAGCTAGATCGGGATTGGCGAGGCTAAATGGAGAGCTGGATTAGCGGTTGCGGAATCGCTCCTGAGCAAGGCAAGGGTGTTAGGTCGGAGAAGACCTCGGAGACGAGACCTAGACAGAAAGAAGTGTAGGTCTATCACAAGAAACGATCTCTGCACCCTCCTTGCCTCGGTGCTGGAGCACACGGATGGTGAGGGCAAGGAGACCGGAGGGCTTCGGGAAGCAGGGCACAGCCGGGGTGCGCGTGCGCGGAGGCGGGGCTTAGAGGTCGGAGGGCTCTAGGAGGTAGAGCACAGCGGGGGTGCGCGGCAAGGGCTCGAAGGTAAGAGGACTTAGGGATGCGGAGCACAACAAGGGCACGCGACAAGGGCTCAAAGGTTGGAGGGCTTCGGGAGGCTTAGAAGCAAAGCCTCCTATCGTAAGAGAGATAGAGAAGGCGGCGTGAGGAGGTAGTGCAGGAGTATCTTGAGGCAGTGGAAGACGAGAAGGATCTCGTGGAAGCATAGGGAGGCGGAGAGGGGCAGCAGGCGGACAACGATCTGCGGATCTGTGATCTGCTGGCGAAGGCATCGAGGGAGGTCGTGAGGCTGTCTAAAAATGAAGCCTCCCAAAACCCTAGCTGGGGCGTATCCCAAAAAGGGGGGAAAGCTGCCAGAGGTTGATCCACGTCTCGTCGGGGGTCTGGCGGGCTCTGGCAATGATGATGTAGAGATTGGAGTTGACGGTAGAGATGAAGGGGTACCTTGGATTGGACAGGAGAGAGGAAAGGAGGGGCAACATTTCTCGGCCCCTATTGGATTTCGAAGTTGTTCAACCGAAGGAGAGGAAGAAGAAGAGGGTAAATTTGTCGCCGACGCTCCTTCGTGAGGGAGGATCGGCGAAGGTGGTGAGAAAGAGGAGTCCCTCGGCGGTGTGAGGAAGGGGCGTCTAGGAGATGATGGTCGTAGCGGAGGATGGATGCGGTTGCTCACGTGGACCACGGAACAGTGTTGGCGGTCGGGCGTGTAGAGGGAGGAGAGGTGATCGGCTGAGGCCGGAGGCGGTGATGGTGTGAGGGAGGAGGAGCTCGCATGAGAAAAAAAGGGGATCTCTTAAGAAAAGGGGGCCTTAGGGAAAGTAGAGGGGAAAACCAAAAATACCCCTCTTTGTCCACGTGGCGATATCATAAGTCTCTCCCTCAAGTTTAGTCGAAGGAGACGTGAGTTTGACTGATTGGACTATTATATTGTGGTGATATGGGTGAAAGAATTGTCGAGCTTGTCATGAGGCTAAATCGCTAGGTCGGGGCTAGGATATCCATGCTTGTCATAAGGCAGAGTAACTTCCGACTAAGAAGTCAGGGAAAGAGTCGCTAAGCCTATCGTAATGTTGAATCGCTTTCGCTAAGGAGTCGAAGAAGAAATCGCTGAGCCTGTCATAAGGCTGAATCGACTAGGATAGTCATTCCTTTCTTAAGGCGGAGTAGCTTTCGACTAAGGAGTCGGGGAAGGAGTCACTAAGCCGATCGTAAGGCTGAATTGCTTTCGCTAAGGAATCGAAGAAGAAATCCTTGAGCCTGTCATAAAGTTGAATCACTAACACAAGGATAGGAGCTTCGAGCCTATCGTAAGGCTAAGTGTCTTTCGACTATTGAGCCTGTCATATGGCGATGTCGCTTACTCGCTTCCGACTAAGGAGTCGGTGAAGAAGTCGCTAACGCAGGGCTAGGATATTTGTGTCTATCGTAAGGCAATCCAAGCCTATCGTAAGGCTGAATCGCTTCTGACTAAGGAGTTCGGGAAGAAGTCGCTAACACGGGCCTAGGATATCCTGCCTGTCATAAGGCAATCCGAGTTTGTTGTAAAGTTGAGTCGCATCCGGCTAAGGATTTGGGGAAGAGGTTTCCCAACACGAGGCTAGGATATATATGCTTGTCGTAAGGCAATCCAAGCTTGTCATAAGATAATCACTTCCGACTAAGGAGTCAAGGAAGGAAACTCCGCGTCTATCGTAAGAAGAATCGCTAGCGCAGGGCTAAGGGCTCTGAGCTGTCGTTTGGCGAATCACTAACGCAGGGTTAGGGGCTCTGAGCCTATCATAAGGTTAAGTGTCTTCCGACTAAGGAGGTAGAAAAGGAAACTCCGGGCATGTCGTAAGGCGAATCGCTAGCATGAGGCTAGGGGCTCCAGACCTGTCGTAAGTCGAATCACTAGTGCAAGGCTAGGAGCTCCGACCTATCGTAAGGCGAATCAATAGCACGGGGTTAGGGGCTCTGAGCCTGTTGTAAGGTTAAGTGTCTTCTGACTGAGGAGTCGGGAAAGAAAACTCCGGGCCTGTTGTAAGCTGAGTCTTCTGACTGAGGAGTCGGGAAAGAAAACTCCGGGGTTGTCGTAAGGTTGAGTGTCTTCGAGTCAGGAAAGGAAACTCCTGGTCTGTCGTAAGGAGAATCGCTAGCGCGGGGCTAGGGGCTCTGAGCCCTGTCGTACCCCTAAGTGTCTTCTGACTGAGGAGTCGAGAAAGAAAACTTCGGGACTGTGTAAGACGAATCGCTAGCACAAGGATAGTGGTTCCGAGTATGTCGTAAGGCTAAGTGTTTTCCGACTGAGCAGTTGTTGGAGAGTCTGACTGAGAAGTCCTTGGAAAATTCTAATGGAGAAATCATTGGAGAGTTCGACTGAGAAGTCATTAGAGATCCGATCGGAGAGAGTTCGGTTGAGAAGTTATTAGAGATTCGACTTAGAATTCTTGGAGAATTCCGACGGAGAATATTTGTTTGCTTGACACCAGGGAGGTTGAGTCCTGAAAAGGACATTTGCTGATGGAGATCTCTAGTTCGAGGCCAGCTATGTTCTAGTCGGGAGAGGTTGAGCCCTAAAAAGGGCAATTACTAATAAACGAGGCTAGTCCAAGATCAAGGAATATAAGTGCTCAATCCCAACTATGTCCAAGTCGGGTGAGGTTAAGTCTTGAAAAGGGCAATTGTTGATAGACGTTGTTAGACAGAGATCAGGGGATATAAGTGCTCGATCCCGACTATATCCGAGTCGGAAGAGGTGTCCTGAAAAGCACAATTGCTAATGAATGTCACTGGTCGAGACCAAGGGATATACGTACTCGATCCCGACTATATCCGAGTCGGGAGAGGTTGAACCTTGAATAGGACAATTGCTGTTGGATGCAACTGATCCTGACTATGTTTGAGTTGAGAGAGGTTGAGCCTTGAAAACAATAATTGTTGATGGATACTGTTGGTCCGAGACTATGGGATATAAGTGCTTTATCCTGACTATGTCTGAGTCAGGAGAGGTTGAACCCTGAAAAGGATAATTGTTGATGGACGCCATTAGTCTGAAGCAGGGATATAAGTGTTTGATCCCGTTGAAGGAGATAATAGCTCGATCCCTTGACTTCTGAATGCTCGTGGAGTCGAGGAGTGAATAATAAAACTTGATCCCACTAAGGGAGAGAATAATCTGATCTTGTTGAGAGAATAGCTCAACTCCCACTGTCTGCGAAGTCAGGGAGAGAATAGTTTTATCTCTTAACTCCCGAATGCCTGCGGAGTCGGGTAGAAAATAATGTGCTCGATTCTGTGACTCCTGAGCGTCTGCAGAGTTGGGGAGATAATAGCTCGATCACCCTGAAGGAGAGAGTGACTCCCCTTGACTCCCTAGCGTCTATAAAGTTGAGGAGAGAAGAATATGCTCAATCTCACGAGTATCCTTGGAGTCGGAAAGAGAATAATAATACCAATCCCGCTAAGGGAGATAATAGCTCGATCCCTTGACTCTCAAGCGTCTACGAAGTCAGGGAGAGAATATAATAGGACTCGATACCACTAAGGGAGAAAATATAATATGAGCTTGATCCCTCGACTCCCTAGCGTCTACAGAGTCGATAAGAGAATATAATAAGACTCAATCCCGCTAAGGGAGAGAATAAGCCGCTGAGATAGCTCGATCCCTCGACTCTCGAGCATCCGCAGAGTTGATGAGAGCATATGATAAGACTTGATCCAGGGAGAGAATAACCTGCTCCAACTGAGAGAATAGCTCGATCTCTTGACTCCCGAGCATACGCGGAGTCTTGGAGAGAATATGATAAGACTTGATCCAGGAAGAGAATAATTCAATCCCTTAACTCCCGAATGTCCGCGGAGTCGAGAAGAGGATCCTTCTGAGAGAATGACTCGATCCCTCGACTCCCAAACGTCCGTGGAGTCGGGGAGAGAATATAATAGGCTCGATCTCTAGACTCCTAAACGTCTGCAGAGTCAGGGAAAACAATGGAGGTGACTCCATAAAAATGGCATTGATTAACAGGCTGAGATATATAAAAACTTGATGCATGAAATTTGGATCTCCTGCACCGTCCGAGGATCTGGAGAGTAAGGATCTTGCTCGGACAAAGACTTGTAGACTTCTAGCGTAACGTTCGAACGAAAATGACCCCCAAAAAATTCTGTTTTCCTACTTGGCGACGACATGTTTGTTTAAATCATCCAAGGTCATGGTGATGGTAGGGAATTTTCCGGTGTCATTCATCTCAACGTCTCAATTTAGATATATGTCCCCACAGACAACGCCAATTTAATCTTGCTCTGAGACCTTCAAAGAACAAGCCACCAGTAAGGTGTCTGGAATGTTGATTAAGTCGCCATGACATGTAGGACGAAGAGGGTGAGTTGTCTTCGATATTGACCATGTCGTGGAGTCTTCGAAGAGGGGGGTGAGCTGTCCTCGTCATTGGAAGAGCCAGGAGGAAGGTGGGGTGTCCGAAGATGCTGCGGAGATGTACAAGTGAGTCGTTGAGCACTGTCGAAAGGGTTGAATTGCCTAGAGAGCTTGCGAGAAGTAAAAGAGCGAGAGAGGGGTTAGAATGGAGGCTGGGTACTCCGGCTCGTCCACTCCAACGCTCAAGTCAATCTCTAGCGAAAGAGGTGAGAAGATGAACCGCAGTAGGCTAATGGAAGTGGATGTGTGCGAATATGTATACATACCTCTGTCCTCTCACGGACTGCTTTTGTAGCACAATGGGTTGGGATGTCATATTGGTGGTAAAGAAAGTGTCTCATCACCGTATTGGAAGGTCCCATCACCCATGTTCGGTATGCTATGTCTGTCAAACCACTCCACGTGTCTTGATAGACCATGCGCTGCTCTGATAATCCACGTGTATCAATTAGGGTAATCAAGCTAGAGGTGAAGGGGCGTTAGATCAGAGTGAAGGTGAGTCTAGGGGTGAGGGTGCTGGGGTCGGAGAAAACCTTGAAGACAAGACCTAGATCAGAAGAAGCGTTGCTTCGTCACAAGAGAAGATCTTTGCACCCTCTTGGCCTCAGTGCTGGAGTGCGTAGATGGCGAGGGCTCGGAGGCCGGAGGGCACATTGGTGAGGGCTTGGAGGCCAGAGGACTCCAAACGGAGGATCACAGCGGGGGTGCGTGGCGATAAGGGCTCAGAGGTTAGAGGGCTCCGGAAGGTGGAGCACATCAAGGGCGCTTGGTGGCAAGAGCTTGGAGGTCAGAGAGCTCGGGGAGGCGAAGAAACAGAGCTGAGGCCATGCGATCGTGAGAGAGGTAGGGAAGGCGACATCAGGAGGTTGTGCAAGAGTATCTTGAGGCAGTGGAAGACGAGAAGGATCTCGCGAAAACAGAGGGAGGCGAAGAGGGGCAACAGGCGGGTGACAATTTACAGATATTGGGGGGGGGGGCTTGGAGGCCAGAGGGCTCCAAACGGAGGATCACAGCGGGGTTGCGTGGCGACAAGGGCTCAGAGGTTAGAGGGCTCCGGAAGGTAGAGCACATCAAGGGTGCTTGGTGGCAAGAGCTTGGAGGCCGAAGAGCTCGGGGAGGCGAAGAAACAGAGCGAATTAATAAGCGCTTATGCAAGCGGCAAGTTTTCCCCACTTAAATCCACTATTGACGTGGAAATTCATGCCATAATGAATTGCATGAATAGTTTCAAGATATATTATCTTGATAAGGAGGAGCTTCTTATTCGCACAGACTGCCAGGCAATTATAAGCTTCTTCAATAAAACCGCGCAAAATAAGCCTTCGCGTGTCCGCTGGATAGCATTTACGGACTTTATTACTGGACTAGGCATTCCTGTCCATTTTCAGCACATAGAAGGTAAAGACAACACCCTGGCTGACACATTATCTCGATTGGTTTCTTTTATTGCAGGACCATAGACCCTTTCAAACGAAGACGAATTGATAATACAGCAATGGGAGGAAGCAATTCATCAGTTGCAGGCCAAGCCCAGCAACAAGGCAACTTCATATCTGGAGAGCCTTATCACTTTCTGGCTCAGTACAAAGAAGTCTCCTGTAGCCACGGCCCAAGGGTATGCACTATCCTTGAAGAAGATGCCAGAAGACACCTGGCCGACATCGAAAAGACCGTTGCAAACCAGCTCATCCACAACATCCTGGAGCTCAAGCTTATCCATGACATCAAGGAAGCAGATTTCAGCATCAGAAGTGAACACTCCAAAGGACTTTACTTTAAAGATGCCTTATCCAGCGTCTCAGCTGTAAAGACATCCTTATTCAATGCTTTTCTGCAACTACAAGACATCATCCAACAAATGGTGGACACACCACCATAAGAAGACAGAGCGTGGTGAGCCCAACAAATCCAAAGTAGATTTGCTTTAATAAAAGTATATTCGAATTCACATGGACTGAGCCTCGGGGAGCCGTCCAAATGAAAAAGAATCTAGCCTTAGCTGTAAAGACTATAGGCTGTGTTGTAAAGCTTGTAAAGGGATAAGAAAGAGAAACAGATAAGGATACCCGTGAGTGATGACGAGGCCCACAAGTGCACTCAGCTCATCTCTATCCTTCTCATTCTCTTTTCTATATAACCCTCTAGTTAGCTCATTGCAGAACACACACCGCTTCACGGTACAAGTTCTACTCTGAGAAGTCTAAGTTTGTAAGTCCTTAAGCTTTTAAGCTCTTAAGTTCCTTTTCTTGTAATTTAGTCCTGTACTTTTCTCTTTGGTACATTATCTAAGTTATTTGAAAAGAAGACGTTTCCGCACCGTTTTGGTATCAGAGCTAATTTTTATGGCCGAGTAAACCCTACTCAGGGTATTCACAGGGGAGAGGATGGGTAAAAGTAGTATTTTCCTTTATATTTTGTTCTTCAAACAATAAAAGACATCTTTCTTTAAAACTCGGATCTAGTGAATTGCAATTGTTGATCAGTTATAGCGAACTCCGAAGGCATGTCTAGCGAATTGCAACTGTTGATCAGTTATAGCGAAAACATGAACTGATATAGTGTCTGAATAACAGGGTCCTAAAGGTTTATCAAACTAAAAGATTTGTAGTAATAAGGCGACCGAGGAACGACGAGTGGATTGCAAAAGAACAGGTCCTAACTTGGTAACAAGACAAGGGATGCCGATATAAATCCAAGGGCACACCTGTGTGAGCAAGAAAGCTTTTAGAACCTCCTAAGCTGTAAGCTACAATTCTTAAGAATGATAGACTACAGGGTAGTATATTTCTGTAGAAATCAGAAATTGTAAGCATTGTATCAGGTATAACATAGACTAATTGACTTCCATGTGTTAAGTCAATTTCCATGGTGGCAAAGATGGCTTGGTCGCCTTGCCATCTGTTGTCTCGAAAAACAACCAGCGCCAATGTTCCTTCTTCTTGTCTATGCAGAATTTGGATTCTTACTTGTATTACCCCCATATGAAGGAAACGCATACCACTTCTTTGGAGTTGAGTAAAGCTTTCTGGTTGTATGAATGCTCTATCAACTTGATTGCTGGTGACAAGTATGGCTTCTTCTGATCTATGAACATACACCCTATGGTGTACGTCATCTCTTCTTGAATGGTATAAGACTTCAGCTGGTACTATTGAGGCTCTTTCCTGCATCGAAAGCCGAAGCTGAGTCTGAGGGTCAAGCTGTTGCTCTAGGGCATTATTATAGCTTCTTCCGACTATTCTTCTTGCCACTCGCTGTATGGCTCTTTGCGCGTTGTATCTGCGCCTTTGACCTTGTCTGTATTCTCGTACTTGGTCTTCAAATAGCGGTGCCCCTTCTGTTCTTGTGATTGTTGTCACAGGAGGGTTTCTGTTTTGTGTTGCCATCATTTCTTTGCAGTTTTTGCTTGCTCTTCTTTCAGTATTTGAAAGGGGTCTGTGAAAACTCTTAGCCTTCCTTTTGGCTGCTTTGGTTTTTCTTGAATAGAGATGGCTTGGATTCTTTCAGAGAGATTTTTGACAATTTCTTCTGGAAGGGCTTGTTGGGCAGGAGCTTCCTTTGCTTCAAGTCTCTTTATTCTTTCTTCTAGAGATTCAAGTTTCTCTAGGATGGTGACTAAAAGCTGGATCTGCGTATTAGCTTGTTTAATAAGAATATTATTACTGCTAATACCTCCTTTGTAGTCAGCAGGTTTACAGAAGCCGATAGCCGGTGCTTCTATGCCTTCAGTAGCTTGAAGTGCCTCTTTGTATGAATTTGTGGCCTTCGTGTTTATGTAGCTCATGAAAATACCCAACTTTCAACCTTTTTTAACAAGGTTTCTACCTTGTCAACTTTTTGTTTTAATTCTTCTGACAGCTGCAGCACTTGTTGTTCTCTCTGCTTTGGCTGCTCAGTTATCTTTATAATAAGATCTTCAAGTTGCCTTTTGGTTAAAGGTTTATTTTCTAAAATTTCTCTAGTAAGGTTTTTCAAGGCCTCACTAAGCTTTTGGTTTTCCTTCTTCAACCCTTCTAGTTGTTCCTGTATTTGTTTGAAGTTTTTGAGGTGGACTCTACAGGAAAGACAAACTCTGTCGTATATTACTGAGAGGTTGTGAGCTAATTCTCTTTGAGTAGGCTGTTTCTCTGTTTTCGCTAAATCAAGGTATTCTAGGTTCGAGGTATGGGATTTAGTATACCATTCCTGTATATGTTCTTCCCAACGTCTAGACATAGACATAATTATAACTGTACCCTGTAGTCTATCATTCTTAAGAACTGTAGCTTACAGCTTAGGAGGTTCTAAAAGCTTTCTTGCTCACACAGGTGTGCCCTTGGATTTATATCGGCATCCCTTGCCTTGTTACCAAGTTAGGACCTGTTCTTTTGCAATCCACTCGTCGTTCCTCGGTCGCCTTATTACTACAAATCTTTTAGTTTGATAAACCTTTAGGATCCTGTTATTCAGACACTATATCAGTTCATGTTTTCGCTATAACTGATCAACAGTTGCAATTCGCTAGACATGCCTTCGGAGTTCGCTATAACTGATCAACAGTTGCAATTCACTAGATCCGAGTTTTAAAGAAAGATGTCTTTTATTGTTTGAAGAACAACATATAAAGGAAAATACTACTTTTACCCATCCTCTCCCCTGTGAATACCCTGAGTAGGGTTTACTCGGCCATAAAAATTAGCTCTGATACCAAAACGGTGCGGAAACGTCTTCTTTTCAAATAACTTAGATAATGTACCAAAGAGAAAAGTACAGGACTAAATTACAAGAAAAGGAACTTAAGAGCTTAAAAGCTTAAGGACTTACAAACTTAGACTTCTCAGAGTAGAACTTGTACCGTGAAGCGGTGTGTGTTCTGCAATGAGCTAACTAGAGGGTTATATAGAAAAGAGAATGAGAAGGATAGAGATGAGCTGAGTGCACTTGTGGGCCTCGTCATCACTCACGGGTATCCTTATCTGTTTCTCTTTCTTATCCCTTTACAAGCTTTACAACACAGCCTATAGTCTTTACAGCTAAGGCTAGATTCTTTTTCATTTGGACGGCTCCCCGAGGCTCAGTCCATGTGAATTCGAATCTACTTTTATTAAAGCAAATCTACTTTGGATTTGTTGGGCTCACCACGCTCTGTCTTCTTATGGTGGTGTGTCCACCATTTGTTGGATGATGTCTTGTAGTTGCAGAAAAGCATTGAATAAGGATGTCTTTACAGCTGAGACGCTGGGTAAGGCATCTTTAAAGTAAAGTCCTTTGGAGTGTTCACTTCTGATGCTGAAATCTGCTTCCTTGATGTCATGGATAAGCTTGAGCTCCAGGATGTTGTGGATGAGCTGGTTTGCAACGGTCTTTTCGATGTCGGCCAGGTGTCTTCTGGCATCTTCTTCAAGGATAGTGCATACCCTTGGGCCGTGGCTACAGGAGACTTCTTTGTACTGAGAAAGAAAGTGATAAGGCTCTCCAGATATGAAGTTGCCTTGTTGCTGGGCTTGGCCTGCAACTGATGAATTGCTTCCTCCCATTGCTGTATTATCAATTCGTCTTCGTTTGAAAGGGTCTATGGTCCTGCAATAAAAGAAACCAATCGAGATAATGTGTCAGCCAAGGTGTTGTCTTTACCTTCTATGTGCTGAAAATGGACAGGAATGCCTAGTCCAGTAATAAAGTCCGTAAATGCTATCCAGCGGACACGCGAAGGCTTATTTTGCGCGGTTTTATTGAAGAAGCTTATAATTGCCTGGCAGTCTGTGCGAATAAGAAGCTCCTCCTTATCAAGATAATATATCTTGAAACTATTCATGCAATTCATTATGGCATGAATTTCCGCGTCAATAGTGGATTTAAGTGGGGAAAACTTGCCGCTTGCATAAGCGCTTATTAATTCTGCAGCCTTAGGATCATATTTTTGAGGTTTCCATTTCAAAACCCCTCCCCATCCTTTCATGCAGCCGTCAGATTCAATTATAACATAGCAATTTGCAGGAAGTATTGCTAAGTCTGGAAGGTCTTTAATCATAGATTTCACCTTATTAACTAACGCCCAGTCTTGAGAATTCATGCGCTTTTCTCCATTTGGAGATGTCTTGGAATATAAGGGACCAAGGATTTTTCCCAGATTAGGGATATAAGATCGGGCATAATTTAAGATCCCTAACCAAGATCTTAATCCTTTGGTGGTCTGCAGCTCTTCATTACTGAAATTGGCTACTTTGGAGATAATATGAGGTTGAAGTTTAATTTTTGAATTTCCAATAGTAGCTCCCAGAAATTCTATAGTCGGGCTGCCAATCTTCATCTTTGTTGGGCTTAATATTAGCCCATTCTTCTTGCATATTTTGAGAAGGGCCTTCAGATGCTCTCGGTGCTCCTCTTCAGTTTCTGAATAGACAAGAATATCATCAATGTAAACTGCTATGAATTTCTCGGTACCTTTAGAGCAATTATCCATTTTGCGCTGAAAAACCGCAGGAGCATTTTTGAGTCCGAAGGGCATAACGAGCCATTCAAAAAGCCCGTCAGGTACCCAGAAGGCTGTCCATGGTACCGAATCAGGATCCATGGCTACTTGATGGAACCCACTTTTGAGATCAAATTTGGAAAAGATCTTGCTTCTCCCAACCCTATGTATTATAGTGTTAATACCGGGGAGGCTATATTGGTCTTTGTGGGGCAGTGGAAGACGAGAAGGATCTCGCGAAAGCAGAGGGAGGCGAAGAGGGGCAACAGGTGGGTGATGATTTACGGATATGTCAGTAGTGAGGGAGGTTGTGGGCGGCCCCAAAAACGAAGCTCCCAAAATCCTAGATGGGGCATCCCAAAAAGGGGAAAAAAGTTGTCGAAGGTCAATTTGTGTCTCGCTGGCGAGCTCCGACAGTGATGATGCAGAGATCGGAGTTGACAATAGAGACGGAGGGATACCTTGCGCTGAAGAGGAGAGGGGAAAGGAGGGGTGGCGTTACTCGGCTCCCTACTAGATTTGGAGGCTATGTAACCGAAGGAGAGGAAGGAGAGGGCAAATCTGTCACCGATGCTTCTCCGTGGTGGAGGATCGGTGGAGGCGACGAGAAAGAGGGGTCCCTCGGGTCCCCAGACAGCGTGAGGAAGGGGCATCGAGGAGATGATGAATGTAGTGGAAGATGAATGTGGTTGCTCACATTGGTAAGGGCTTGGAGGCCAGAGGGCTCCAAACGGAGGATCACAGCGGGGTTGCGTGGCGACAAGGGCTCAGAGGTTAGAGGGCTCCGGAAGGTAGAGCACATCAAGGGTGCTTGGTGGCAAGAGCTTGGAGGCCGGAGAGCTCGGGGAGGCAAAGAAACAGAGCTGAGGCCATGCGATCGTGAGAGAGGTAGGGAAGGCGACGTGAGGAGGTTGTGCGAGAGTATCTTGAGGCAGTGGAAGACGAGAAGGATCTCGCGAAAGCAGAGGGAGGCGAAGAGGGGCAACAGGTGGGTGACGATTTACGGATCTGCCAGTAGTGAGGGAGGTTGTGGGCGGCCACAAAAACGAAGCTCCCAAAATCCTAGATGGGGCATCCCAAAAGGGGGAAAAAAGTTGCCGAAGGTCAATTTGTGTCTCGCTGGCGAGCTCCGACAGTGATGATGCAGAGATCGGAGTTGACAATAGAAACGGAGGGATACCTTGCGCTGAAGAGGAGAGGGGAAAGGAGGGGTGGCGTTACTCGGCTCCCTACTAGATTTGGAGGTTGTGTAACCGAAGGAGAGGAAGGAGAGGGCAAATCTGTCACCGATGCTTCTCCGTCGTGGAGGATCGGCGAGGCGACGAGAAAGAGGGGTCCCCCGGGTCCCCAGACAGCGTGAGGAAGGGGCATCGAGGAGATGATGACTGTAGTGGAAGATGAATGTGGTTGCTCACATGGACCACGGAAGGGCGCCAGCGGTAGAGGGAGGAGAGGCGGTCGATTGAGGTCGTAGGCGATGATAGAGCGTGAGAGAAGAGGAGCTCGCATGAGAAAAAAGGGAGATCTCGTGAGAAAAGAAGGGGGGGCTTAAGGAAAATAGAGGGGAAAATCAAAAATACTCCTCGTCCTCGTGGAGCCCCCACATACTCCTCACATCATTATTAAAAGAATACCCATCTTTTTCTTCCATTTTGCAAAGCATCAAAACCATTTGCGGTGAAGGCATGCTTGCTAGAAGCTCACCTTAGATAACTGGTGTTTCATATCAATTTTACCATCAACCTTAATTCAACAATTTAAAACCCTAAGCCACCACTCCAATAGAGAGGGCGATGGAAACTATATCAACTAGAAACATGAGAAGTTCACCCTCACCATTCAATCAATGGTCGGAACATATAGCTTAAACATAATCCCTTATGAAAATCCAAGATATCCATGTTAGAGAATCTGCAATGTGAGATCTTTGGAGAGGGTACTTCTCCAAATATTCTCAAATCTCCACCAAGTCGAGATTGGGATATTGGCCGTGATTTCTATTTTTTTAAATATTAAAATGGGTTGTGCAACTCATGGCTGCAGCATAGTGTGTGTGCCTAGCACATGTGCGTGGGTGGGCCAACAATAGGGGTCCCCCTTTCTGTAGCTTTCTCTTTAATTTTTTTTAAATTCAATGTATTTATCAACATTTGCATTGATTTTCAATTGACCAACGTTGCAAAATGGAAAAGTTTGTGAACGTTGCCAACATTACATTTTTGAAAAGTCGGGCAATGTTCATTTTTTATATATACATCATTTTTTCATTACTAAAATTTTATCAATTTCAACTTATTTCATACATCTTTCTATCAAAATTTTGGAGAGAAATAGATAAAAATTTCGGCCATTACTTTAGAAATTTATTGAACTCTCTAAATATCAATGAAAATTCAAGTGGAGAAAATTTTCGAGCGTCCTCAATTTCCATTTCTCGGACAACACGCATATAATTTCCAACCTTGTCCTTACCCACCACCATATTATCATAATTTTTAAAATTATCCAATTTTTTCAAGTAGCGACCCTCGAACTCCATTTTATACATGTACTCGGAATATTGGTAGAATAGCTAATATTTCATGTAAACTCCATCTCATAAAAATATTAATATTAAATTAATTATATTGAATAATTGTCAAAAGATGTAGATAAACATAAAGTTAAAAAATTTTACGGATAATTTATAGATGAAATATATTAAATTGAAGAATTGAAAAATATAATTAATTTTATTTAAATGTAAAATTAGATATTAATTAATAAAATGACAATGGGACTTATAAATATTTGATTGGTGAGGAGATCTTTGATTGTGGAATTTTAGATATTTAAAAGTAAGATATTTGATGGATGGACTTATAAATTTTTTGGTGTGTAGAATATTTGATTGTGAAATTTAGGATATTTGCGGAGATATTTGATTGATAATGTGGGCATAGGGACCATAAATATTTGGAAGAAGTATTTGCTCTATTGTGGATGCTCTTAGTGAATCCATGGACTAGAAAAGACTTGACATGACATAGGTACAGTGGAAAGAATATGTCATGGTGTATCCCTCACTTTCAAAGATGAACATGGACGTGTGAGTGTTTCACATCTTGTGATTGGATGGTTGAGTTGACACCATGATCAGATTTATAGGATTTATAGGTAGTTTCATCAATCCTGGATCATTATTATTATTTTTATTTATTTTATGTTGGTCTGTGAGTGTAAGAGCATCCATAATAAAGCAAATATTTCTCTCAAATATTTGTGGTCAGAGTCCACATCATCAATCAAATATCCCACTGTTCAAATATCTCAAATTCCAAGATCAAATATTCCACAAATCAAATATTTATGGATTCCACCAATCAAATATTTGGAAGAAGTATTTGCTCTATTGTGGATGCTCTTAGTGAATCCATAGACTAGAAAAGACTTGACATGACATAGGTACAGTGGAAAGAATATGTCATGGTGTATCCCTCACTTTCAAAGATGAACACGGACGTGTGAGTGTTTCACATCTTGTGATTGGATGGTTGAGTTGACACCATGATCAGATTTATAGGTAGTTTCATCAATCCTGGATCATTATTATTATTTTTATTTATTTTATGTTGGTCTGTGAGTGTAAGAGCATCCATAATAAAGCAAATATTTCTCTCAAATATTTGTGGTCAGAGTCCACATCATCAATCAAATATCTCACTCCTCAAATATCTCAAATTCCAAGATCAAATATCCCACAAATCAAATATTTATGGATTCTACCAATCAAATATTTTACTCTCAAGTATCCCGAATTCCACAATCAAATATTCTACAAACCAAATATTTATGAGTTCCACCCATCAAATATCTCAAATTGCACAATTAAATATCTCACCAACCAAATATTTATTGGTGTCATTGTCATTGTATTAATTTACATCTAATTTTACATTTAAATAAAATTAATTATATTTTTCAATTCTTCAATTTAATATATTTCATATATAAATTGTCCATAAAATTTTTTTACTTAATATTTATCTACATATTTTAACAATTATTCAATATAATTATTTTAATATTAATATTTTCATGAGATGGAGCTTGCGTGAAATATTGGCTACTCTGCCAATATTGCGAGGGGCATATATAAAACAGAGCTTGAGGGTAGCTACTCGAAAATTTAGATAACTTTGGAAATTTTGATGATATGATGGTGGGTATGGAAAAGGTTGGATATTATGTGGATGTTGTGTAGGAAATGGAAATTGAGGATGTTGTAGATTAGGACGAACTCGAATATTTTCTCTATTTGAATTCTCATCAATATTTGGAGAATTCAACAAATCCCTAAAATAATGACCAAAATTTATATCTATTTCTCTCCAATTTTTGATAGAAAGATGGATGAAATAAGGTGAAATTGATGAAATTTTGGTAATGAAAAAATGATGTATATATAGAAAAAAAAATTAACATTTTGAAACTCGAATATTTATATCTTTTCCATTTGACAACATTGGACAATTAAAATTCAATGCAAATGTTAATAAATACATTGAATTTAAAAAAACATTAAAGAGAAAGTTGCAGCACGGGTGGGTCCCTACTGGCGCCCCACCCACACATGTTGTGCTGCAACTAAGCTGCACAACCCATTTTAATTTATTTTTTTTAAAAAAAAATGGCCCGGTGATTTCTAATATCCCAATCTCCACCGCTACCATTGGAAGGCGGTGGAGTTTTGGGATTTGGGGATATTTGGAGAAATACCCTCTCCAAATATCCCCCATTGTTGATACTCTAAGGTGTGCAAACACTATGGGATTGTTGCTTCCAACTTGCCATTATGAGGTAACCATGTAGTAGGGTCACTGTTCAGATTGTCTAGCAACTTTGGAAAAGAATGAATTAAAACAGTCATCTTTTTATCATCTAAAATTTTGTTTTCTAGTTCGTTAGATGACAAAACTATGTGATGCATGTCTTTCTTTCAAGGAACAAAAAAATTCCTTTTGCTTATCTTGCTAAATTTTGTTGAACATCCCAGTACTGTGTAATAATAGAGATTTGGGACACCTGAATTGAGCATCTGTTTTAGGTTAATTATGCACAAATTATCATGTTAAGTTGGCTGATTTTCAACTTTTAAAATAACAGGTTGAAGTACCTCCTAGTACAAAGGCATCGAATTGGCTTTGCTGTCAAAATAAGGATCTTTTGGTGTATCCTCAGTTTTATCTCACAACTACATCGTCTACTGTTGAGATGAAAAGACCACTGGAAGTTTGTGGGATTGGTGTTGCAGTCATTGTCCATGGTTTTTTGTTCACCCCACAGGGTTCAAGTCTGATATCAAGGCAAGTTTTTCTACTACCTGTTTATTTGCATTATTATGGGATTTTATGCATACATTACTTTCATGTGACTCTGGGTCTTGATAATTATAAGTGAAGGATCAGGTTCGCTTACTGAAATAGTCATTCTTTACTTATTAGGATTTATTTCTCTTAAATGTGCATAAAAATGGTAATCCTAGGGACTATACCTCAGTGTACATGCTGCTGCAATAATCTATCCTTAATATGTGCTACTTCAATGTGTTGGTGCAGCGGGTCGGCAAGAGGGGAGGGGTGAATTGTCTGAAAAATAAAAAATATCCTCCTCGATCTTTTCAACTCTATGAATGCAACAATAATAAAAGAAAACAAAAAAGAAGACTCGGCAGTTGACTTTGTTACAACCTGGGTGGTTGTTAATCCAAGGCGGTTGAACGGCTCACTAAGAATCTTCTTCTTTTAAGGCAGAGAAGCATTTTACACACTGAAAGCTCTTAAGCGTTGCTAGGAAGTTAGTACAAGAGTTGATTTTTTATTTCCTAGCTCCAGAGGTCATTTTATAGCTCTTGGAAATTCTATCTCGAGTGTTGAGGGTGCCTTCAAAGGGGTTGAGGGCGCCTCCAAGGGGATAAGCGGATAAAACTTTATCCGCTTGCCAACGGCCAAATTGACCTGGCCGAGGGCGCCCTCGGTGCCTTTACTATTGTTGAGGGCGCCCTCAAAGCTGTTGAGGGCACCCTCAATCCGATGAGGGCGTAGGCGCCTCCAACGACTGTTGAGGGCGCCTCCAGCTGCTTTTCCAACATTTCTTCATCTTCACTTTAGCTTCCGAAGTTCCGATTGCTTAGGTGATTGCGGCCAACCGAAATAGGACTCACCCGAACCCAATTTCCGGCCTTCTCCTCGAGCAAGGTTACGCCCCGGCTTCTCGTCCCTCGAACTCATCCACCGGTGTACTCTTCCGCAGCTCTTTCGTCCTTCGGACACACCGAGCCCGTCAACTCTCTTCCCGTGTCGTCCTTCTCGCTAGTTGCGTCTTCTGCTCTACTTTCTGCGCTCTTAAGCTCCTATACACTTAGACACAGGGATCAATAACAAACAAGACCTAACCTAACTTGGTTGATCACATCAAAACCACCACGGGATCCAACAATCTTCTCTTTTTTTATGTGCATCAACCCAAGTTCAAGTTAGAGTAAAAATAGACAAGTAGTAATTTAAAGAAATTACTAAACTAACATTTTAAGCATAAAGATTGCAATAATAGAATTTGCAACACTAAGTAAAATTGAAAAATATATATATATATATTAACTCCCCCAAAACTTGTACCTATTCCTCCCCCTTTGATCACAGCAAAAAAAACGGGGTAACTTTTAAAAAGAAATTATATTTAAAACATTTTCAGAATAAATTCTTAAGTTAACAAAGAAAGTTTCAAATGATAGCATTAAATTTCTAAGTTTGAAAAAATATTTATAGCATTAAATTTTCAACTGATTGACAAAAGTTTAACAGCATTATCTTAATTATATGCTTATTAGTTTGTCAATTAAATATTCAATTCGATAATCGGCTTACAGGCTGTGGCGAGGCACTAGGTCTTCTTGGTTATTGGATCATCAACCACTTCTAGACAAAGTCTTTTAAGGAATATAAACATTTAATTTCTCTGAAAGCCTAAACATAAGAGAATTATTAATCTAAATAAGACTTGGAACCCAATATAGGTTCTTTCCTACTGGGTTAATCAAAAATTTAGGAGGAATATATCCTTTGGGAATCTTTCTAAGTTGTCTCTGATATTTCCTAATATACCAATTTAATTTTTCATAAATCTTAAGTTTTGATTTTTGAAAGTTGTTAGGTTTTAAGCATGCATCAGTTTTCATATTTTGAAATTTGCATTTTCAAATTATCATTTTCTGTTTGCAAATTATCTAACAGTATTTTTAAATCAACAATTTCTTTTTCTGATTTTACTAAGTCTTTTGTGAGAACTTTGATAAAATGAAAAGACTATTTTGGGTTTAGAGTACGTACCTCACTTACCTCTATGTCTGATGCTCCCCCTTCATCGCAGCTTTCTTCTGATGATTCTCCCCCTTCATCTATGCTCATCTCTGAGCTGATTTCTTCTTCAATTTGATGGTTGGCCATCAGTGCTAATCCTGAGAAGGCTTCAACTTCAGATTCGGAGGATGATGAATCTGACCACGTGGCCTTCAGGGTATTGTACTTGGAGGATGTTGGCTTGTACTTTCCTTTCGTCTTTTCGTTGTTCTTTTTCTTTATCTTTGGGCAATCATCCTTGATGTGCCCTTCTTCATTGCAATTGTAGCACCGGACCGTCCTTCTGTTGCGTTGATACTTTTTCGACTGCGATCTAAATTTATTAGTCTTAATAAACTTATTGAACTTCCTTACCAATAGCGTCGCTTCGGTTTCATCGATTGATGCTTCGGAGTCGGGATCGTCCATCTTGGCTTGTAGTGCAATATTGAGATTTGACTTTTCTATTTGTTTAGGTTCTGCAGTTCAAGACTCGTGAAGTTCGAAAGTAAAAAATAAGTTTCTAGCGTACTTACCTCAAAGTCCTTAGAGATGTAGTATGCATCTACTAAGGACGTTCATTCTAACGTTCTCGGGAAGGCGTTAAGCGTATACCGGATCGAATCTCGATTTGTTACCGATTCTCCGAGATTGTTCAGTTGAGTTATTAGTTCTTTGATTCTCGCTTGGAGTTGCGCTACCTTCTCTTCATTATTTATTCGGAGATTTGTAAGCTGAGTCCGGAGGATGTCCTGCCTTGCTAACTTCGCTTCTGAGGTGTCTTCGTGGAGCTCCAAGAATTTTTCCCAGAGGTCTTTGGCGGAGTCGTAGCTTCCGATCCGACTTACCTCCGGGGCGGCAAAACGCTGAGCAGATGGAACTCTACCTTTCCGTTGGCCATGAAATCAACTTATTCCTTCGTCCATTGGTACTCTTCTTTATCTTTTGGAACTACAAAACCATATTTCATTGTTAATAAAATGTCGAAATCCGTTTTAAAAAATACCTCCATTTGGCGTTTCCATGTAACGAAGTCTTCGTCGAATTTCGGAGAGTGAATACTTGCACTTGCCACCGTCTTGATCTTTACTGCTTCAGACAGCGATTAGTCCTTCTGAGGCTATTTGGCTCTGATACCACTTGTTGGTGCAGCGGGTCGGCAAGAGGTGAGGGGTGAATTGCCTGAAAAATAAAAAATACCCTGTTCGATCTTTTCAACTCTATGAATGCAACAATAATAAAAGAAAACAGAAAAGAAGACTCAGCAGTTGACTTAGTTACAACCTGGGTGGTTGTTAATCCAAGGCGGTTGAACGACTCACTAAGAATCTTCTTCTTTTAAGGCGGAGAAGCATTTTACACACTGAAAGCTCTTAAGCGTTGCTAGGAAGGTAGTACTATTGGATCGCGGCGGCCGGCTAGAAAGGGGGTTGAATAGCCTACAAAATAAATAAAACCCTTCTCGACTTTTCTTAAACTAACACTTGCATAAAATAGATAAGTAATAAATTAAAACAGAAAAGAAAAGAAGAGGTGAAGAACGTTTTACTTGGTTACAACCGGAGAGGTTGTTAATCCAAGGAAAGTGTAGCACTAAATACTCCTTCAAGCGGAGAAGCCTCTTACAGCAGTGAAGCGCAAAAACAAAGAAGCTAAACTTTAAAGAAGCACACAAGTGTTGGAATTACAATTCTTGAGTTGATTCAAAGCTTTTGGATCAAGGTTATATTTATAGCCTTGGTCGGAGCGCCCTGAAGGGATTCCGGGCGCCCGGGGGGATAAAACTTTATCCCCAACGAAACCGATCGCGCTTGACGCGATCCGGTCAAAAGTCCACTTCCAGGCGCCCGGAATGGATCCGGGCTCCAGACCACTTAAGTCAACCAGGTTGACTTTCTGGTCCGGGCCTTCTGCTCCGGTGCTGCTCGCCTCGGTCCGGGTCTTCCGCTCCAGCTCCGCTTGCTTGGGTGATTTCTGTCATCCGGAATAGGGTTCATCCGAACCCAACTTCCGATCTTCTCAAGCAGGCTTCCGCTCCGGCTTCTCGACCCTCGGAATCGTCGTGTGTTTCCTTCTCGTCCGCCAACGTACTGATCCGCAGTCTTCGTCACTCAGTCGCACCCCGTGTCGACCTTTTCGCTAGTTGCGTCTCTTGCTCCCCGAGCATTCTTCCGCTTCGGCTTCTCATCCGTCGGTGTACTCTTCCGCAGCACCTTGTCCCTTGGACGCACCGCGTGTTGTCCTTCTCGCTAGCTGCGTTTTCCGCTCGACTACCTGTGCTCCTAAGCTCCTGCACACTTAAACACAAGGTTAAAAACACACAGGACCTAACTTAACTTGTTGATCACACCAAAACAACCTTGGGGTTCCAACAATCTCCCCATTTTTGATGTGAGCAACCCAAGTTAAGTTAGGGTAAATAGACATAAAAAATAAACTAACTAATTTTGCAATAAAGTGCAAAATGATAGAAAATTTAAATTTTAGTCTACCTCCCCTAGACTTATACTTTTCCTTCTCCCCCTTTCATCACATAAAAAAATGGGGTTCCGAAAAAATCCAAGGGTTAAAAAAAATTTCTAACTTTCTTAACAATAATTCTAAGTTTAATAAATTCTAAGTTAGAGAATTTGCAATATTTTTCAGCAAAAAATATTCTAAGTTAAACAATTTCTAAGTAAAACTTTAGGTAAGAAAATTTTCTAAGGAAAAACTCTAAAAAAAAAACTTTCTAAGTAAAGCTTTAAGTAAGAGAATTTAAAAAAAAAAAATCCTGACTAGGAAATTTTGCAAAAATATTTTTGAAAATTTTTCTAAGTAAAGATTTTAAGCAAAAAATTTTAATTTCAGAAGAACTTTTAACCTTTAAGTAAAAGTTTTACACATAAAAAATATTTCTAAAAATAATTTTGAAAATTTTAAAAAATGTTTAAAGGACTTTTTAAAACATTATTAATTTCAACGTTAATGCTTTATCAGAAAGTTAACTAAACATTTTATTTCAATATTTTGGCTTCCAGGTCGTGACAAGGCACTAGGCCTTCTTGGTTATTGGAGTAACAACCACTTCCTTAGACAAAGTCTCATAAAGAAACTCACTGTTTAATTTTCTCGCTGAAAGCGCTAAATCCGATTAAAAGTTCAAGTTAAACAAGACTTAGGAACCCAATATAGGTTCCAACTAACTGAATTAACTAAAAATTTCTTAGGGACATACTTTTTTGAGATATTCCTAATTTTCCCCTGGTGATATCTAAAATACCAATTTAAATTATTAAATCTTCTAAAATTTGTATTAGATGAGCATGCACGGTTTTTCAAGTTTTCTACTTGAATTTTCTTATTTCAATTTTTCATTTTCTAATTTTGATTTGTCTAAATCTTCTAGAGGGCAAGATTTAGCTAGTATTACTTTTAAATTTTTATTTTCTTTTTCTAACTTGCAGTCATCTTTTGTTAACAATTTAATGAATTTAAAGAGTTTATCAGGAGGAAGAGATCGTACCTGACTTACCTTATCGATCTCGTTATCCGTGTCTCCCCCTGAACTATTGCTTTCTTCCGACGTAGCTCCCCCTTCATCGATGCTCTCTAGAAGAGGTTGAATCGCAGTCGTCGTCTTGATGACTCGCCATTAATACGAGCTCGGAGAACGCCTCGACTTCCGATTCGGACGACGTATCGTCCCACGTCGCCTTTAGGACCTTGCGCTTTTGGACAAGCTTCTTACCCTTATCCTTGTTTTTTAGCTTGAGGCAGTTGTCCTTGACATGCCCTTCTTCGTCGCAGTGGTAGCAGCGGATCATCCTTTTCTTTTTACCCTGCGGATGGTTAGAGGTTCTAAATTTACAAAGTTTTTTAAACCGTCTTACCATCATTACCATTTCCTCATCGTTGAGAGAAGACTCCGACTCAGGTTCGTCTCTCGATGCTTTGAGGGCGACGTTGGGCTCCTTCAAACCTGCACATCTTGATTCGTGCACTTCAAATGTCGAGAATAATTCTTCTAATGTAATTTTTTCTAAATCTTTTGAAATATAAACGGCATCTACTAGCGATGCCCATTTTGAATTTCTCGGAAAAGAATTTAACGCGTACCTTAGCGAATCTCGGTTACTTACCTTTTCTCCGAGATTCAATAGTCCGGTGATGATTTCTTTAATTCTTGAGTGCAGATGCGTAACTGTCTCGTCTTCCCCAAGTCACAGGCTGGTGAGCTGATTACGAAGTAGATCCCGTCTAGCGAGCTTGGCTTTGGACGTTCCTTCGTGCAGCTCAAGGAACTTCTCCCAAAGTTCTTTTGCCGAGTCGTAGTTCTCGACCCAGTTGACTTCATGTGGCGGGAGAACACTTAGCAGATGGTACTCTGCTTTGCCATTCGCCACGTAGTCGGCCTGCTCCTTTTTCGGCCATTGATATTTTTCTTTGCCCTCTGGAGCTACAAAACCAAATTCCATTATTAGAATTAACTCAAAATCTGTTGTAAAAAATACCTGCATTCGCTTTTTCCAAGTAGCGAAATCCCCTTCCAACTTCGGCGGGTAGATGCTCGGTCCGGCCATCGTCTTTGCTTCGATCAACGGTTGGTCCTCCTGAAACGCCTTGGCTCTGATACCACTTGTTAGATCGTGGCAGTTGGCTAGAAGAGGGGTTGAATAGCCTGCAAAATAAATAAAACCCTTCTCGACTTTTCTTAAACTAACACTTGCATAAAATAGATAAGCAATAAATTAAAACAGAAAAGAAAGAAGAGGTGAAGGACGTTTTACTTGGTTACAACCGGGGAGGTTGCTAATCCAAGGAAAGTGTAGCACTAAATATTCCTTCAGGCGGAGAAGCCTCTTACAGCATAGCAGTGAAGCGCAAATACAAAGAAGCTAAACTTTAAAGAAGCACACAAGTGTTGGAATTACAATTCTTGAGTTAATTCAAAGCTTCTGGACTAAGGTTGTATTTATAGCATTGGTCGGGGTGCCCTGAAGGGGTTCCGAGCGCCCTGGGGGCATAAAACTTTATCCCCAACGAAACAGATTGCGCTTGACGCGATCCGGTCAAAAGTCCACTTCCGAGCGCCCTTCCAGGCGCCCGGACGGTCCAGGCGCCCGGAATGGATTCGGGCGCCCGGACCACTTAAGTCAACCAGGTTGATTTTTTGGTCCAGGCCTTCTGCTCCAGTGCTGCTCGCCTCGGTCCGGGCCTTTCGCTCCGGCTCCGCTTGTTTGGGTGATTTCTGTCATCCGGAATAGGGCTCACCCGAACCTAACTTCCAGTCTTCTCGAGCAGGCTTCCGTTCCGACTTCTCATCCCTCGGAATCGTCGCGTGTTTCCTTCTCATCCACCAACGTACTCATCCGCAGTCTTCATCCCTCGGTCGCACCCCGTGTCGACCTTCTCGCTAGCTGCGTCTCTTGCTCCCCGAGCATTCTTCCGCTCTGGCTTCTCGTCCCTCGGAACAACCGCACGCTTCCTTCTCGTCCGCCGGTGTACTCTTCCGCAGCGCCTCGTCCCTCGGACGCATCGCGTGCCGTCCTTCTCGTTAGCTGCGTCTTCCGCTCGACTACCTATGCTCCTAAGCTCCTACACATTTAGATACAAGGTTAAAAACACACAGGACCTAACTTAACTTGTTGATCACACCAAAACAACCTTGGGGTTCCAACAAGTACAAGAGTTGATTTTTTATTTCCTAGCTCCAGGGGCCATTATATAGCTCTTGGAAATTCTATCTTGAGTGTTGAGGGCGCCTTCAAAGGGGTTGAAGGCGCCTCCAAGGAGATAAGCAGATAAAACTTTATCCGCTTGCCAACGGCTAAATTGACCAGGCCGAGGGCGCCCTCAAGGGCATTGAGAGCGCCTTTACTGTTGTTGAGGGCGCCCTCAAAGCTGTTGAGGGCACCCTCAATCCAATGAGGGTGGAGTCGCCTCCAACGACTGTTGAGGGCGCCTTCAGCTACTTTTCCAGCATTTCTTCATCTTCACTTTAGCTTCCGAAGTTCCGATTGCGGCCAACCGAAATAGGGCTCACCCGAACCCAATTTCCGGCCTTCTCCTCGAGCAGACTTCTGCCCCGGCTTCTCGTCCCTTGAACGCTTTGCACGTTCTTCTCGTCCACCGGTGTACTATTCCGCTGCTCTTTCGTCCTTCGGACGCACCGAGTCCGTCGGCTCTCTTCCTGTGCCGTCCTTCTCGCTAGCTGCGTCTTCTGCTCAACTTTCTGCGCTCCTAAGTTCCTGCACACTTAGACACAGGGATCAATAACAAACATGATCTAACCTAACTTGGTTGATCACATCAAAACCACCACGGGGTCCAACACAATGTGTGCTACATCTTAGTTTGGCATTTTTTATGCGCAGCCAATGGTTTTTAATCAACAGTCTGATTCCTATTACTTTGACAAAAATATATGTTTGTTAATTCTCTACAGGTTGTAACAAAGTAATGTAGTAAGGTGTGAACATAAAAAAGAGATATTTTATGTTGTGTAATTGATGCCTTGAAGCTATAATTTTTTTATTCTCAAAATGTATGTGTGGGTCAGTGTGCTTTATGCATAACTTACAAGTTTTGGAAGTATGTAAATGATTGTATTCCATGTAGAAGTTGTAGCATAATAATGTAGTGGCACAATTGATTATCTGCAGATATCTTTCAATTGATTCACCCCTGATAAGAGCTTATGGGTTCCTAGGTAATTATATTGATGGTTCATTGTTGGTGGAGATGCTCAGTTCATATTTCCTCTGTATTCCACAGGTGAAATTACTTGCATTTAGCTAGCTCATCATTAACTAGAATTTTTATGTATTTCAGAAATTTTCCAATCTTTGAAGAATGTAACATGATTAAAATGTTATTCCATTTTTTTACATCCTATCTCACATATGTAAGTTGGCATATTTAGCCACAAGTTTCAGGTTTTGGATTATTGTTCTGTGATTTTGTATGTGGATATTGAAGAGTTTTTTTAGACAAATTGTGTAACATTGGAACAATTCAAAGCTATTGCAATCTTGTTCAATTGCCAAAAAATGACTACTACAACTGCTCTGGTTTGTCACCAGTAATTGGTAAAAATTGAGGCTAACCACTTTATTCTTGGTTATTACATCTCGAGTTCTTCATGTTAGGATGGTGCCAACTCTGAGTACCAATTGCTAAGAATAAGATATTTTTACATTACCATTTGTTAAAAACACAAGAACACCTACATTTCATGGATAAGAAACATAGTGATCATGAAGAAGAAAAAGCTAAAAACACTGGAGAACACAAGATAGAGCAACAAGCTTTCATACATCGATGACTTCATGGAGTAATTGGTGTTTAATCTTCTATAAGTTCTAACAATCCACAGCTTCAAGAAGATTAGATACCAAGTATGTCTGTTACGACATTTAGGTTGACTTACGCCTGATAGTACTGGAGACATAGCGCTAATGTTGATTAGTATTTGATAGGGTTGATTGAGTATTTGGTAGGGTCAACAGAACACTAGATTTCCTCTACCATTTGAATGAAATTACATCTCATAGATGGTTTGAATTGGCAAGTTATTATTTGATCATGGAATGACCAATAATTAGTGTATTTCAAAGTTTTTGTTTCAGCGAAATGACTCTTTTTCCTCTTCTACCAATTTCAATTCCACTGATTGTGGTTGTTTACAGTTTGTGGTTGAAGAACATATGGGTTGTTCCATTTTGGCAGCTACCCTGGTTTGGGATGATCGTATGTTATATACATTTGCTGATGCAATTAATGCCTTTGAGATCAATGTTCACCAGGTAGTTTTCATAAAATGTTCTTGTATTTTTACATTGATCATCTCCAAATATTATTAATGCCAAGAAATTAACATATCAAATTGCATTCCTTGGAAGTATCATGCAACAAATTTTTTCTGCTTAAAGTAAGACCAGCTTGTCTAGCCATTTTAGCAATTAGTTTTACATAAGCTAGTCTTCTCCTTTCATTTAAACACGTCATCTTCCTTAGAGCCATCTTGTCCTTAGCTTTTGCCCATCAATGTTATCTCCTAAAATCAACTATTATTGAGCTTTCTGGTCAATTATATCTAGAAACATCAATGTCAACCACGGAGTAATGGACACATCTTAATCATCTCTGTTACTACTTGAACAATCATTTCTCTTTTCTTTCTCTGTTTGGTATGCCATGCCCTAGGTAAATCCTCTGTATGGTAGGCATAACCCACAGGTGTGTAACCTTAAAATAAGCAACTGCCAATTAGTAGTAGTGTCACAATTGAAAATAATATAACTACTTATATCAGGTAAACATATCAGTTCATAAATATCTAGTGTAGCTAACTAGAAAATCAATATAAATAAGGCTCAATAATAAAGCGATATCAACAACATGAATGCAACAATGATCTACCAGCAAAAACAACAATACAATTTTTGCAACATCTCCACTACCATAAAAAATCATCTAAATATCCGCAGCCATGCAACTAATATGGGGAGGAAGAGGGAAGTTGTTGGTGGGGGCACGATCTAATAGCATCAACTGGCATTTAATTTTCCTGCACCATTTGATCTTCTCCTGTTTTCTAAATCATTCTTGCTAAGCCAATATGTAACTCATGTGTATCTTTGTTTTCTCTTGGATCTGACCATTTGTAGAGAGGAAATAAAATCATATAAGTTTATATATTTACACAAGAGAAGCAAGACGGCATATAAGAGGAAAATGTTTTTAATATATTGTTTCTTTTGGATGGCTACTGATCTCAAATGATTTTAAGGAAAGATTGAGTTATCTTTTTAGCCGGCCACACCTAATGGTATATAGCTTGGTTGTTGATGTTGTTGTTGTAGTATTGAGTTATCCTTTTAGTGGACTTGGCTGATTATGGCAAGAAAGAGGACTAGATAGAGATTTGGCCATTGTGAATGGACAAAAAGTAATGACTGTTTCTATCTTTCAAGATATATTCTAGAGAACTCAGAGAATTTTCAATTAGATTTGTTGAAAGAAGTATGATGCCAAATTTTAAGTCTAAAATATGTTGCTTTTATATTGTTTAACTTGTTATGGACCCACTGTTTAGTATCTTGCGTGAGAAAAATTGTCCTTCAAGTTTCAAGTTTTATGCCCAATATTTATTGTATTTCTCTTTGTTTTTCCTTGCAGATGAGATACTATATTCCTCAAGTTAGTACCATCGACAAATTATGGATGAACCACGCTGACAAGAAGTCACCTTTGGTTGGGAAGAAAGATATACAAATGGTATCTATAATTTATATGTTCTGTACTGCTTAATATTCTAGTCAACTTCTTCCCTACAATTTTAGTGTAGAAATCAACTTTTCTTATGTGCTTGCTTTGAACCTTATAGTGGCTGCGTGAATCCTATATTGAGCAATGAAACTAGCTAAGCATAATCGATACTTGTTGTCAGGTCTTTGTATCACAGAATTCCTTCCTTCCAAGAACTAATAAGCTAACCAGTTTGGTTACTTTTTCAGTCCTTTCTTCATCAAATTACATAAATTACACAAAAATTGGTTTAGCAGGTTATAAAAAAAACTATTCTAAGACTAAACTATGTAGGATGAATGTAAGCTTGATTTTGAACATTGCCAATAAATGATTGATTGAAAGTCCTATCATTGCTAAACTGAAGTTAGAAAATCTAGATAATGAATTAGATCAATGTTTCTTTGTGATGTATGAAAATAGGATGAGTATGGAATGCCAATGTTGCCCGCACCAAAATTCCATTCTACCCAATATGCCACTGCTGCTTTCCTCATTCCAATATACTCCTGATTCAATTAATTCCATGGAAAGAGTGACAAGGCAGAATCAGGGATTTTTTCGTATCCCAGATCTAAGGTTATACAGTTACCTGTTTAGTCAAAGGTATGCCATGCAAGCTAGTGCTGCTTATGTTGCATACCTATTAATAAGAAATGATCATTATCTTTCATTGTATCCATTTCATGGAAACATATTAATAATTTTTATAATATTATGAATCCCATATACAGAAGCCCAACATGATTTACATATGGTGTTAAATTTTTGAGCACCCTCTAAATTTCTAGCCTATCTTTTTATTTGTGATAAAGATTTGATGTGGGAGAAAGTAACCACCATCTATAAAAGCTTTGAATGTAGCCTAGATGTCCCCAGGGCATAGCACAGACGGTGGGCGCATGGCATCTCTGGCGTAATGGTCAGGGGTCGATTTTCAAGAACTGATGACCTGGTGTTTACCCCACCATGCGCCTGACACCTATGTACCTGTATGTACCTTCCTCCATATCCGTGGGACCGGCACTAAGGAGACCGTTAATGTAGTGGATCTACATTTTTGAATGTAGCCTAAATGATGGTCACGTGTATGGGCAGAAGGAGAAATCCCTAAGCCAATGGCTTATGGATCACAATATAAGCTCCGCATCAACACGGTTAGGACATATAGCAACATGAAGCTTGTGCCTTTTCTTAGGACCTATTATTGGCCTGCTATGGTATTAGAAGGATCTTTTGGTTGCCTTTAATAGAGTCCACCATTGGCCTCTAACATTATCTTCTTGACCAAGCTGCTTTTCGGAATAGCAAGAAAGACAAAAGGAGGCAGTGCCTTTTAGTCTTCTCTCCTCGGGTAGCCAAGCCAAACACCTCAACCAAATCTCATCCACCTCAGTTGACTAACATCAACCCTAATCTTGCTTCATACTACCTTGCTTTATTCTTTACTGTCACTTCCACTTCAAATAGAGTATCCCCGCTTTGGGTGAGCTGACCTTTTGCATAAACCCAAGAACTTCTACCATATGCAAACGAAGTTCACCTCAGACTCGGACCTAATTCCCCTAGAGGTCACATCTACCTTGATTGAAGTGCATCCCACCTTTGATGGAACTCAATAGCCTCTTAAAGCACCTTGATCAGAGTGTTTCCACCTCGGGCATGATCAAGCACACTCGTGGCCACCTCAACCAAAAATCAGTCCACCTCGAGTAACTGTACCAGCCCTCTTTATTCAATATTGGCTGAACTCAACTATTACTTCTTGGCTACAACCCCACTTAGTGTTCTGAGCTAGATTAGTATAAAATACATTTGATGGGTTGTATTTTATCTGTTATAATCATACCATAACATATTTAATGCCATCTATGGAAAAAATAGTCAACATGGAGTGAAAAATTGAAGAAAAGAGGATAATGCGTAAGCTTGAATCTCCAAAATCTGTAAGACAAAGGATAATGATTCAAAACAATAAAAAAAAAACCTATTCATTTAAATTAAAAAAGCCTTTTTATTTGAGCACTGGTATAGATGAGGATGACATCATCAAGGAGATTTGGGAACTATGAACAAGAAACGATATCTGGATTTTGTCTTGACAAGGGAAGGAAAAGGAGAAGTTGATGCCTTCGAAACCCTAGACAACAATAAAGGACCTTTAAGGAGTTGTGACTTAGAGGAGGACCAATTTGATGAGCCTTTGAAGGAGGCAATAAAGGAGCAGGAACTCGAGTTTGGGGACATGATATTCAAGAATAATATGTACGTACAAAACTTTCAAGTATCTAGACACATAATGGGACCACTAATTGCTAAGATCACATTCAAGCTTTAAATTTTGAATGTCGCCATATGGGATGTTCAATGCCCTTGTCTATATGGTTTTTCATATGATCCTCGAAGGTGTGCAATTCTAAAGCATTTCATGTTTGGAGAGCTCAGAGGTAGGACTTACTGACTTATAAGCTTATTTCATCTGTAGATGTTGCATGGCTTGTACTGTTAATACACTACACCTCTCTCTAAATTGGTTATAAGGTTTATTGATGTTGTCCTCTAGGTAGATAGTTCTGACTCCAAGCATTCCAATTTCCCCTTCGGCTTCAAATTTTTTATATTTGTGCCATAGTGGATAATGTTGTGTTGATCAAGTTGACCAAGATGAAGCCACAAAGGGCCAAAAAGCTAAAGAGGCAGAAAGCTGAGGAAGGGCTTTTATAAGTGCCTATTGATTCTTCACTATCAGTTATTGTATATAATCAACTTCTAGTGGGTAAGATTTTCTTATTTTGTAAATGAGACAAATTAAAGCTCCTTTTGTCTCATGTAAAGTACTTTCACTGGGGTAATTTAAAAAAATTTAAGGAAATTATTTATTTTCCTGAAACAGGAGTTTTCCTGTTGAGTTAAATTCTGAGCCAACATACAGATAAAGTCATATTTTTTATTTTAATGTTTATTTTAATATAAAATGATAAATCTTATTTATATTAAGAATACACAATAAGTATTAGCATTTTTGCTATTATTCTATAATTTATTACTATATTATTATTAGTTTAACATATCTACCATTTGGTTATTATTGTCAAATAATTTAGTGTTATTTAATATAAGATTGTATTACTTAAAATATTCAACAATTATAAACTGTGTTTTCTTATTATTATTACCATTTCTTTAAAATAATTATGTAAAATAGCTTATAAATTATTTAATAGTTATTACCGTTTTGTTTTTTTTGTTTAAATTATATTATTTTTAATATAAAAATTGTTTATGAAATCATATGCTGCTGTTCTTGACATCAGATTGAAGAAATAAATAATCTAAGTTTAAATTTGAAATATATTTGTAGAAGATGACATGTCATAGCTTGAGCAGAAGTCATTTTTCCTATGTTTAAATTATGTTTTCATCTATGATCAAAAATGTTTTGAATCAAAATTGTATCTCCTGAGAAGAACCTTGTAATTAGACCCCCTTGGTCCACTGGATTTCTACTTGCAGGAACTATAGCCTTTTCTGTCAACCAAATACCAGAAGTGCCAAAAACATTTTCTGGAAGTATTTTCCATGCAACAAATGGTAGGTTTTGTCTTATTAACTGTTTCTTTGCTGAACTCGTATTTGTCTCGTTTATACAGGTTTATTTGAATGCTGAATTGCTTGCTGGATGGAATTTTTCTCAAGCCAATAATAATATTCAGGAGGTAAAAAATGATTCAGATTTGTAGAAAATGATAAATCTTTAGTAGTCCATTAGTGATACCTGGCTCCTAGTAGAAAATGACAAATTTTTCTTCCATGATTCAGATTTGTAGCTTTTCTATAGGATGCATTTTTCTTTTCATTTTTCTAATGTCACACGGGGTTCTGGACAAAGAATTTAGCATCTGATAAACTGAGTGCTTATGGATTTTTCTTAATTAAGAGCAATGATAATTGCTTATATTACTTACCGTGATTTCCATGCAGAAAGAGCTTCCAACTTCCTGTCAGTTTTATTTTAGGCATTCTTCCACTATGTCTGTTGGAACTATTAGGGTAAGTTTTAAAAAGAGTGATACCATACTTCTCGTGCATTAGCTTTAATTGTAACTTCTAAGCTGTTTATAGCATGTGCATTATATTGTCAATTGTTTTTATATGCAATTCTAGATGAAAAAGCAAATTATAGCAATCACACATTTTAAGTTTTAATTTATAGGATGAAGCTGTTAGAGGCACCGTTAAATCTAGACTGATGGTGATTGTTTTCTTCATCAGATTATGGATTCTCATGGCTCCATTTGCTTGGCAGAGGATTATGCAAACATAAACACTGTCTGGGCGTCACTTATAGTTGAAGAATGTGTTAGATTAGGTTTGACTGTGAGTTTCAATTGCATCTTCATGCAAGCTTTGTTTAACTCTTGTATTGAATTAATTCTAAAACTTCTATCTTTATAGTACTTCTGTATAGCTCCAGGATCAAGATCATCTCCACTTGCAATTGCTGCTTGTCGTCATCCTTACACTACTTGTTTTTCATCTTATGATGAACGCTCACTAGCATTTCATGCTGTTGGGTATGCCAAAGGGTCTCACAAACCTGCTGTGGTCATAACATCATCTGGCACAGCTGTGTCAAATCTTCTTCCTGCGGTGAGAAATTAATTATGGTACTCTTGAAGTTTAATATTGAGATTATACTACAAAAATCTCAAGTTTTTCTCTCTCCAATATCTTTCAACTATAAATCTAGGTTTTGTTTTCCTTTTTGTTAAAATGTTTGTTCTCCCTTTGATGTTGCACTCCCAGCTTGCATTTTCTTTTCCTCATTTTTTGTTATATTTATCAGAGAACCTAAGGTCTGCTTCACATATTATATTATGCAGGTTGTGGAGGCTCATCATGATTTTACTCCTCTTATTCTATTAACAGCTGATCGCCCTCCAGAGCTACATGATGCAGGAGCAAACCAATCTATTGATCAGGTTCTGATTTTGTCTTTACACCTTCATTAGTCTTGGATTCCTCTCGCCATGCCACTTTAATTCATTTAGAAATTCCACAGGATCAAGTGTTTGAAAGCGCATGTGTGGCATACTTGCCTGGTAGCTTGATAGCTTGTCTCCTCCAGTTTTTTATTGTTTTTGCTATTGGCAATTTTCATAAATGTGAAGCCCATTTTGTTTTCATTTAGTAAGTCAACATTGGTATATGGGTCCCGGTGTAGCATCTGGTCTGAATGCTTTGATATTTAATATGGAATTATGAGTAATTGTTATGTTCAAAATCATGGTGTGAAATCTTGTATTGTACTTGGCAAAATGGTCAAAACATATCGTTCTGATGAATTACTAAAATTGGATACAGCGTACTGAGATAATGCCTCCTGTATCGCTGTGTCAATCATGTTGACCTCTTGTGTTGTTGTGTTAATTATGTTGACAAGTATTATTTCATGTGAACAACACTTGATACTCCTTGGCATGCTAAAAGTGACATTCTGAAAAGTGTCAGCTAGACCATCCATGTAGCGTATATTTCCTTATCTCTAAGAGATGTCCGAGGTGCATAATTGCATACCCCTAAATGAGTAACATCCTTTTATCAGAAAGTCAACTAAATTATGATAGCTCTCAACATCATGAAAAATTATCCTGGTCACAAAAGGTGATGCACTCATCTTTAGGGTGGTCAAATCCTACTACTGTTGTGCTTATTACGTGTACCATGACTATTCACAACTTAGTGTATTAGGGGATTTGTAGTCTACACTAGGTCAATGCTATATTCTTGAGGGAATTCAAACCATCTATCATGGCTTGCACTTAATTTCTTTTTGATGAAGCTCAATGCCTTACGGTTGGTGTGCAAGATGAATTCACTAATTAGTAGATACTAATGTCAATGTCTAATGGCTTGCATGATAGGAAAAAACTCTTTATCGTAGTCAAGTAATACTGCCAAATTTGTTTTTTGTTAAAAATGTAATTGAATGTAGGAAGAGAACATGAGGTTGCAAGGAGCACTTTTTTACGCTAACAAACGATATTTTAGCCATAAGGGTCTCAAGATAAATGAATGTGTTCCAAGTGGGTGTTGTATTGTGTCTTATTGTAGATCAAGAAACCATCAAAGTAAATTACAAGAAATTTTCCTATAAAGGTTTCACCCTTTCATCGGTGTACACCGATGGAATCCATTTTAGAATACATGTATCACCCATTCAAATTCCTTTAGGGGTGATGAATAATTTTATCCACATCATTAGTGATTTAATTTTCAGATAGTTTTTGGTTGAAAACTGCTAGTGGCAGAACTACACATTGTTAATCTTATTTTTATCAAAATATATGCATCTATCTCATTTTTTTTCCCGTATGTGGTCTTTCTATGTATCTTTAGGTGAACCACTTTGGGAAGTTTGCAAAGTTTTTTGGTCTTCCTGCGGCAATGGATCAAGTTCCTGTGAGAATGATTCTCACAACTATTGACTCAGCCCTGCACTATGCAACTCAAGTGCCATTTGGTCCTGTTCATATTAATTGTCCCTTTAGAGAACCACTAGAAGATAGTCCAAAAGAATGGAAAATAGACTGTTTAAAAGGATTAGACTCGTGGTTTGCAAAGACAGAACCATACACTAAGTACATCACCATGCAACTTCTCTTTGCATCCAATAATTGCAACTCCCAACTTGCTGAGGTTACAGCAATAATACAGAGGGCTGAGAGGGGACTACTCCTTATTGGTGCTATTGAGAATGAAGATGAAATTTTTGCATCATCTCTTTTGGTTAAACATTTATCATGGCCAGTTGTCTGTGATATCATGTCTGGTCTAAGATTGCGTAGAGTATTAAGTTCATTTTCTGAGATGAAGTTCTTATTTATTGATCATATGGATCATGCTCTATTGTCAGACTCGGTTAGGAGCTGGGCACATCCAGATGTAGTTCTTCAGGTACTTCTGTTCATCATTATTTTTCTCTGAATTTTATTGAATTTTCCCTTGGTGTATAGATACTGCTGATAATAGCTTCACACATGCATAAAGTGCATTTTCAAATGCCATATTCTTATATTCAGCATGTCACCATATGCATCTTTAAAGAAGACCTCAAAATTTCTAATTGTCATATGATTCTACGGTGCATAATTTTAGCTCATGCTCAACGAATGAAATGTCATTTTGTGTCGCTCGGCACAGATGGTTTTTACCATTCCGCAGGGGAGGCGAAACTTGCACGTCACACGCGCCCGTCTTGAGTAGCAAGGATGCGTCGCCGCACGCTTCCGGTGCTTTCGGTGTCGTCGGAGGTGTCGTGGGTACCTGAAGCATGACGGACGCCAGAGGCCTCGCGACGTGACGTTTCTGGCAGAGCCGAAAGCATCGCGGGACGTCGTCAAACGCTTCTGGTAGCGTCGGAGGCGTCGCCAGACGCCTCCGGCACCGTCAGAGGCGTCTGCAGGGTATCGGAGTCATTGTGGGTGTGCCCACGTCGCTGGTCGCGTCGGGGACGTTTAAGGTTTAGGTTTACTGTGCAAAATTAATATTATAACTTAAATAAATCAAACAATTCCTACTAAGTGTGATATTTGAAAGAGACTTTCATTAACCCTAATTAAATTATCCCAATAAAATGAAAAAAAATATATATTTAAAATTTTAAAAAATAATAATAAATTTTATTAAATAATATTCTGAAATTGTTTTTAATGTTTTAAATTAAATTTAAAAATTCTAAAAAAATTATAAAAATTCTAATAAATCAAATTTATATTCTGATATTTTTAAAAAAAAAAATTGTATTTTTTTACTATTTTAATGTTTAATTGATATTCTAATTTTTTTATTATTTTAAATATATATTATTTAAATTATTAAATAAATAAATAGTTAATTTATATAATTATTATATATAAAATAGTATTTTATATTAATTTATATAATTATGATTATTTAACCTGGACATTAGAGAACTATATTTAATTTTTTTTAACAATATTAAGTTGTTTAATAATTGAGAACTTATATAAAATCAATATACAACTTATTTTTAAATTATATACAATAAATATATTTATCTAATAATTACTATATATAAATAAAAAAATACCGAATTCAAAAAACATCGGCACGGCATGATACGATACTGAAACTGTATCATTCTAGTCTGGGACCGAAACCTTAGCACGGGTCGAGATTTTAAACCTTGCTTGTGTTGTCTGAGACTTGTTGGTTTTGCTTACTTTAAGTGGGTATTGCTGTTTATATTTTCACGCCCAAGTTCTATGCACAAATAATTATATTTATCTATGTTTATGGGTGTATTGAATTAATATTGGGGTTCTGTTGTGCAACAATGACAGCTTGGAAGAAGAATTACAAGCAAAAGGATTAGCCAATTCCTAGAGTTTTGTTCTCCATCTTCATATATCTTGGTTGACAAATTCCCATGCCGCCATGACCCTTCACATATAGTGACTCACAGAGTTCAAAGCACCATTATTGAGTTTACTCACATTTTACAGAAGATTCAATTCCCAAGACAGGCTGGAAGATGGAGAACTTTTCTTAACAAATTGAATGCAGCAGTATGAATCTGCATCCTTTAAAAAAATTTTGAGTTCTATTTATTCAAAAGATCAGATATTTTATTTCTCAATCATGTTCAAGCTTAATCTTTTTTTACGATTGTAGCCTGAAGCATATTATTAGATTATGTCCTTCTTCTTGCAAGAGGATTGTGGACAAATGCTTAATTGCAAAGATTGTCTATTGCATCCATATAATTGAATGTCAGTCGGTTGTTGCCATATATCATGTCATTAAGGATTGGTATGTAGATCCATCATACTGAGTTTGTGTACTGTTAAAACCCTTCGCATTACTTGCTTATATTAGAATACGTAACACCCTGAACTTTGTCAGGCCTGCACTTACCTATGAAAGCCAAATAATTATCTTAACAAATTTTTGGTGTTTGACATGGTGGTATTTGATGTCTATCATGGCCTCTTAGGTGACAAAATCAGGGCATGTGTTGTTTTATAGCTTCATTATCACTTCCCTAGTAATATTTTTAGGATTACTTTTTGAACTTGCAACGCATGGTTTATCATGGCCACAAAAGGACTTATGCTGCTTCTCTTGGACATAAATAACCAACTATATCTGTTATAATATTTATTTTCATGCATCTCAGGTGATTATACTTTACTTAATAGTACTTTCAAGCGAAATTTCTTTATCTTCTTGGAATATGTTTGCAACGATGGTTTCTAATTCACATTCATTGTCACAGGTTGCACAGGAGATAGAATTTCAAATTTACTCAAAATGCTTTCTTACAGAGCCATATGTTGCACATGTAATTGGAGAAGTACTCAATGACGACACTTCCTTGTTTATAGGGAATAGCATGGTCATTAGAGACATAGACATGTATGGGAAAGGCTGGTTGAGTTCTATGAGCTGTGATTATCAAACAGTATCAAATTTGGGCGTAGAGTTTCAGGGTTTTCGGGTGGCTGGAAACAGAGGTGCAAGTGGTATTGATGGAGTGCTTAGCACAGCTGTTGGTTTTGCAGTTGGATGTAACAAGCATGTAAGTAATTTATTTGATTGTTTGATTGCACCAACAGGACAAGGAGAAAACGAAATAAAGGAAACTCTTGTTGTACAATTTAGATAGGACTCTTTTCACTTCGAAAAAAGAGATCCATGTTATTCATTATCTAGAATAGCTAGAGGCAGAGGATATCACATGTTTCTCTACAGTCCTCAAGGCAAGGTTTAATATCTCATTCTTTGTCAGAGTTTGTTTGGCCAAACTTGGTCCTTTAGTGGTTTATCAGTATACATTTTGGTTTATAAATACTTCATTAACATTTTGGTTAGGTTGACTATATGTTAAGATAAATTGAGTACATTCATGTGACTAAATAGCATACCAAAAGGGAAAATAAAATGCATGCAGCAATAATGACGTTGTCTATATAAATAGATAAGCAGAAATAAGACAGGGCACAAGAACCCGTCTCTAATGTAGTCCAAGTATCTTTGAGCATGACCTAAACTAAAAGAAAGTCCAACCTCAAGTAGTCCCTTCAACTTTGTAACCTGATAGATCAAAGGAAGTAGAGCTAAGCACAAAAGGGAATGTGCACGATATAATATCTCATGAAGGAAAAAAGAAACCATTCATCATAGCAAGATAATTCTCATGTTCTTTTTGCTCCAAATTATGGCCAATTAATTCTCATTGATTGCTCTTTAATTCCTTTAGGTGTTTGTGATTAAATATCAAGGTAACTCTTCAATGCCCTTTCATAGTTATTTATCTCATATAAGGACAAAAGCCTTGTAATCACTGATAATGGAATAATACCTTAATTTAGATTACCCATTGCTTCCAACAATTGCAGCCTTAGCTTGTTGGTTAGTTTCCTAGAATTTCATTTTGCTTCCCCCAAGCTAAGAACGCTATACACCAATGTTGTCAAAATCGCGAGTCGGAACGTAGAATCGCACGATTCTACGCGTTTTTGGTGGCCTTCCGCGTTGCGTGCCCAGGCGGAAGCGGAATCGGGTGGAATTGTGCAGAATCGCGTGGAAGCGTAGCGGAAATCGTAGACTCGTAAGAGTCCAGCGATTCTACGCGAAATGTCCGCTGGTTTTCCAAGACCGAAAGGTCGATCGCAGCGATCGATCAAGCAAGGGTCCAAGAAACCCTAACTTTCCTAAGTCGCGTCGCGAGCCATCGTCGCCGCAACTGCTGTGCTTCGTTCTTCTTCAGCAACCATCGTCTCCTTCACGTACGCGTCTGTCTCCTCCTCCCTGTGCGTCCGGTGTGCGTCGACCGGCACTGTGACTGACTTCGATTAAAGGTACGCCACCATCCGCCTCTGTCCCTTCTCCATCTATCTCATCTGTGGGTCTCTGTTCTTTACTTCTTTGGCCGTCTCTGTCCCGTCTGCATCTCTGAAGGTTGTTGGCCACGTCTGTGGTTCGCGAGCTGCTGTTGCAGAGTTGCAGTGTCGTTGGTGAAGCTGAAGCTGCGTGGTGGTGTTCTTGTTCTTCTTTAATTTCACGAAAATGAGTAGAGAAGCTAGTGTTGGTGGGTCTGGTGAAGCAAGCTCCAATAGTGGTGCAGCCACTCCAAGCGTAGCTTCCACAACTAGTGGAACTTCAGATTCCAAAAGATTGGCAGTGAATGCTCCTGGAAATAGATCTGATCCAGGTTGGAAACATGGAATTGCAGTTGATGAAAATCCAAAGAAAGTGCAATGCAAATACTGTCAAAAGGTGATAAATGGAGGGATTTAGCATCATTTAGCAGGAACACAAAAGGATGTTGGAGCATGCAAGGTTGTTAGTGATGATGTAAGGAAGGAAATGTGGAAAATTGTATCCTCATTGCAAGAAAATTTAATAAAGAGGGCAAAGGAGATTGAAGGAAGATCAAGTGATTCAAGTCCTCTTGGCCAATATGAAGATGAGGAGGTGGAGGGTGTAAAAAGACAAAGGCGAGAAATTGCAAAGAATCCTGCTGATCTATTCAAGAAAAGGGGTGTGAGTAGTCAAACTACCATCAATGGCATTTTCAAGAAGAATTTGAGGGAGGAAGCTTGCCAAGGGATTGCCTCTTTTTTCTACAATAATGTTATACCTTTTCATGTGGCAAAAAGTGATGAATTCAAGAAGATGCTAGACTTGGTTGCAAGACATGGTATTGGCTTTAAGCCTCCATCCTACCATGAGATTAGAGTCAAGTATTTGAAACAACAAGTTGATTGCACCAAAGAAGTTATAGAGCAGCACAAAGCATTTTGGAAGAAAATGGGATGCACAATTATGACTGATGGGTGGACAGATAAGAGGAGGAGGACTATATTAAACTTCTTGGTTAATAGTCCTATGGGAACCATTTTTTTGAAGTCAATTGATGCATCTGATATATCTAAAACAGCTGACAAGATTTTCAAGTTGATGGATGAAATTGTTGAAGAAGTTGGTGAAGAGAATGTAGTGCAAATTGTCACAGACAATGCAGCAAACTACAAAGCAGCCGGGGAGATGTTGATGGGGAAGAGAAAGAGGCTATATTGGACGCCTTGTGCAGCTCATTGCATCGATTTAATGTTGGAGGATTTTGAAAAAAAGATACCAATACATAAAGAGACAATTGCACGAGGTAAAAAGATCACAACTTACATCTATTCAAGGACTGCGCTTATTTCTCTATTGCATCATTTTACCAAAGAAAAGGATTTGATTAGACCAGCCACTACCCGTTTTGCCACATCTTACTTGACTTTGGGTTGCTTGAATGACAATAAGGGAGCATTGATTAGAATGTTTACATCCAAAGAATGGAAATCTAGTCAATTTGCAAAGACTAAAGATGGAAAGGTTATTGAAAATGTGGTAATGGATAAGGACTTATGGAAAAGCATTATTACATGCTTGAGGAGTGCTTATCCTTTGATCAAAGTCCTTTGTTTGGTAGACTCAGATGAGAAGCCTGCCATGGGGTTCATTTATGAGGAAATGGACAGGGCCAAAGAAAAGATACAAGCTGCCTTTAATGGTATTAAGAAAAGGTAACTTAATTTATTACTAATTATTAAATACTCGTATAAATTTATAATTTCTTGGAAACTAATTCAAAATTTTTCTCACTCTTTAGTTACTTGCCTCTATGGGAAATTATAGATGCAAGATGGGATAATCAACTACATCGGCCTTTGCATGCTGCGGGCTATTACCTTAACCCTCAATTTCATTACAGTCCTAATTTTAAAGCTGACTTTGAAGTGAAAAGAGGAATATATGATTGTCTACAAAGGATGGTTGAAAGTATGGAAGAAGTAAAGAAGATTGATGCTCAACTGGAAGACTTCAAATATCGAAAGAAATTCTTTGGTAGTGCAGTAGCCACTTGTGGAATTGAAACCAAAACTCCAGCACAATGGTGGGAATCATATGGTTATGAACATCCTGAGTTGCAAAAGTTTGCTATTCGTGTTTTGAGCTTGACATGCAGCTCATCTGGCTGTGAGAGGAATTGGAGTGCATTTGAGATGGTATTGCATTTCATTCTTGAATGAAATTACCTAGTTGTATGTGATTATATGAGTATGTGTTAATTGATTTTGTTATTATTTAGGTCCACACTAAGAGAAGAAATCGTTTGAAGGCAAAAACGATGAATGACGTAGTCTTTGTGATGGCTAATTCAAAATTAGCCAAGAAGAAGGAATTGAGGAAAGTCAATGACTATAGCATTGATGACCTAGCTTCTGATGATGATTGGATTGTGGATGATAGTGAAAATTTAGATTTGGATGCTTCAAATGAAGATTTGGTTCCAGTTGAAGAAGGACCTAGTAGTGGAGCACCTCATGATGATTTGGAGCTGCCTAGTTATGATGATGATGAAGTTGAAGAAGGTGGAGATGCCATGGAGGATGCTGGAGATGAAGAACACATGGAGGATGATTATGAATTCATGAATTTATGAAGCTTAGAACTTAACTATTATTTTTCATGTTGTAGACTTATATGTTATCTAAAATTTGTGACTTATGACTTATTTTATGTGTGGATTGTAGAAGACCTTATAAATGTTTAGTTTAATCAAATGTTTAATGTGTTTTTGAGGTTATTAATCTTATCTATGTTATTTTCTATGAGTATATATATGTTTATATATAATTTTACATTTTGGTAGAAACTTACGATTCGTGTTATGATACTACGAGTTTACGATTCTACAACTCCCTTCCGTTTCAACGTAAAATCTCGATTTTGACAACCTTGCTATACACATTCAATTTCAATTGTGATATTTTTTTTAGATCTACCTGTTTATTGTGCCTAAAAAAAGGAGGCAGAGAATGATTGATATTTTATGCATACATTCTGAATTTTTTCATAAAAGTACCTCCAAGGAACTTCTTGGTTGCTCCACAAGCCCGTTTCATGTTATGAAACAATGGTCTATATATTTTTTTCAATTAAATTAAAATTAGTGTAATTCTTAACATAAAGTATTTACTATCTTACTGTGGAACTTTCTGATCTTTGTATTTGTCTGTTGATGTTCAAGTTTGGTGTCGCAAGCCATGGTTCATGCTTGTTCAAGTTTGGTGTCCTCACTCCCCTCTAAAACCCTACATATTAAGGATGTAGTTACCGTTACAAAATTGTCTCCCCTAATAACTTCCCTCAATGAACTGGTTTGTATTTATGCTCATCATAGGAAGAACTAATTATGATTTCCAATTTACTCACTTTGACTTGAATTCCTTTTGGCATGGGAAAATGGTGCAAATAAAAACAAACCAATTTAAAATAAACTGATCCCATAATACATGCTGATTTAAGATATTTGTTTTCATCCTATTTTATTTCTACTTGGTTTAAAATATTATTTTGTTTGTTTCTGTTTTTTTTTTTATTTCAAGCACAGCTAGTTTATTTTTGCCTGAATATTATTAGAGGCACTTCATCTCATTGTTCTATTCATTCGAGTAAAATTACAACTTTTGGTTTGTATCTCTCACAATATCACCCACCAAATGCTTGTAAATTGTATTCCAATGAAATCACTAATTGAAGAACACAAATTTATCCTATCCTATGCCGCAAATACTTAAGATGCAATTGGCCCATCCACTACAATTGATTCTCTGCTTGAGGTGTACTTTTCAATTGTCACAAATCTAAACTTAATAGCTTCTTAGGGATTTAAGCTCAACTTGCTCAAATCCGACCTAGATTTGCTTATTTAATCTAATGGAAGCCCTAGTTGCTTTAATAGATAACTAATGAAGATGCTACCATTAAAAGTTAGTGAAATAAGCAATCTCCTCTTAGATTGATATGCTGTTTATATTGCTCTTGTTCAGGTACTTTGCTTGATTGGTGATGTATCTTTTCTTCATGATACAAATGGCTTGGCAATTCTTAATGAAAGGTGTTGACCTATCTATTCAAGAATAACAACTGATAGGCAATATTGTTTGAATATCATGAAAATCTCATTTAGTTCTGAAACCTTCCATTAAGTAGTTTCTATTCTTTAGGGTGACATGAATCCCATGAAACATGTTCTTTATTCCAAGTAGTAACTTAGACAATGATGCCTAAACAAAAATTATATTGAATGGCTTAGAAGTATTCCACAGATAGTTGGGAGATACATAGCTTGATGATGAAGATATTTAATGGCCTAGGAGTGGCACTGGCAATATGTAGCTTCACCTGCATATCTCCCACCATAGACTATATATCCAAGGTAGTTACACTGCCATGGGTTGTATTTATCTAGCAGCGTAGTGTGTTGCCATGAAGATCAAATATCTTCAGTGCTATAAAATAAATTAAGGGTAGAGGTGGACGGAGTATGAAAGGCAACCTCGATGAGGTGGGAGAGGTATTATAGGCTGAAATCAACATATGATACCTAAAAATATCTGTATAGTCATTGGACAACATTTATATTTATACCATTGCAATTATCCCGAGGTGGAGATGGAGGCAGTAATGTGGTGGGATCAAACCATCATATAATAACCAGAAATATCTTTATAGTAATTACAAATCCATTATCCATATTTGATTATTTCTAACAATTGGATTTGGGTACCACTTAGTCACCTTTAGTCCTGAAATTGGGCAATCCATGTCTCTCAATCCACAATTGAACCAGCATTTTAAGCTCCGCTTGGAAATTTGATAGAATACTGATTCTCCCTTTTTTTCTTATTAGCCACCCCAATCAAAAATTTTCTTAATTGTATTTCTTCTTATAGGGTGAAGCGGAAACCCTTAACTGTTGTTGTAATAAACAATCATGGTGGTGGAATTTTCAGTCTTTTACCAGTTGCAGAAAGAGCTAATCCTGATGTACTGAACAAGTTCTTCTACACATGTCATAATATCTCAATAAAAAGACTCTGTACTGCCCATAGGTAATGCTTTGTATATTCTTTCTCAAAGTAACATCTAGTCTCTTACTCTGTTTCATCATTTAGTTGCTTACTTGTTCAGCTTATCAGTTGTTTGGTTTTGTAGTGTGAAACATTTTTTAGTGCGGACGATGTCTGAACTTCAAAATGCTTTATCCAAATCTCAGCAGGAGCAGTATGATTGCGTGATTGAAGTCGAGAGTAGTATTGTGGAAAATGCCAATTTTCACAGGTTTTTTCCTGCCAAGATAGTCTCTTTTTTTAAAAAATAATATAATTATTTCCATTTTCAAAGGACTGAGATTTTGTGATTGTTTTCCCTTCAGAATAATAAATTTTTGTTAATGTTGTTGTAGAATAATAAACAAATTTTCTTCTGAAGCTGCAAATAAGACACTGAACTTCTTATTAACAAACATGGAAAATCGCCTCTTTACCCACAAAATCCACAAGGTGGAATACTCATTGTATAGGCAAGTCTGTTATGCATTTTCTTTTGTGCTTGCCCTTTATTATATTGATCTTATATGTCTCTGATCATAGAATTAGATTGAGATCCTATGTTATGAATATTTTTTATGTTTGTGACAGAATCCAACTTTGTGCTCCACTGACTTCAAGTTTATTAAATGGTGAAATGGAGAGTTTCTTCCATGAAGGCTTTATCCTAAGAATATATTTGGACAATAATATTGTAGGATTGGGCGAGGTTTGTTATTAATTCCGAAGTTATTCTTATTTAAATATACTGACTCAAAAAATTAATTTCAATCAAACTATTGTCATGAGATTTTTGGGTGCTTCATACATACTCTCCCTTCACTGATAAACAATATTTTGTCATATCTTTCTACTTTTCATGTATATATGTTAGTCATCTTTCGCAATTAAAAGAAGAAAATAGGTTTTGTAAGGATATTTTTCTTAGACTAATGTTGTAATTATTTTACTTTTAATAATTTCAACAGGTTGCCCCAATTGAAATCCATGCAGAGGATCTTTTAGATGTCGAGGAGCAGTTAAGGTTCTTGGTGCATAAGTTGGTAGGATCAAACATAAGTTTTATTCCATTGCTCAGAGGCTCATTTTCTGAATGGATTTGGAGATCCTTAGCAATACCAGTTGTGTATACAAATATCTATATACCACATTTTTTTAGTACTATCTTGTTCTTGTTTTGTAAATACTCTTGTATTAATAATATTTTTATCCCAGGCCTCATCCATTTTTCCAAGTGTTAAGTGTGGATTGGAGATGGCTATCCTCAATACCCTGGCAATGAATGAAGCATCCAGTTTCTTTGATGTGATCTCTGGTTATGGGAGCTCCTCAGTTGAACCTCTGTTGGATGCAGATGGTAATGATGGTCCAAAACAGATAGAGATTTGTGCTCTCATTGATCATAGTGGTTCACCAAAAGAGATAGCTGATGTTGTGTACCAATTAGTTGACGAGGGTTTCAACACAATAAAACTGAAGGTACTATAAATTGATATCCAAATTTGAATAATAATAGTTGTGATCTTTAGCAAGAGATAATTTTACATTAGCAGTGTTTCCTATTGGTTTGAACAAAGTAATATATGAGACTGTTGTCTCAGCTAGTTGATGAGGTTTCTACCAGGTTTAATATCCTGTGTCATAAGGTAGTTTCAATCTTGATTGGAACAATATAATGTTGATGTTGTGTCATGTCATCACTCGACATGCATTGGTACATCCCCTATAATGCCAAGATGAATTCAAATAACTTAAAATATAATTCAAATAACTTCAAATATAAGTCTATACCAATTAACAAAGTCTTTTATAGTAAAATTTCAGAACGAGAAGCTATAAAATATTTTAACTTTTGAAAATAAAACTATTACTAATCACACTATCTCAATTAGAAAATTGTTTTTACTAAAACAATTTTACTTCAATCATCAATGTGTGTCAAAATAAGTTCACATAAAATTTTACTTATATAATTTTTTTCTACTTGTTACTTCGTAACAAAAAAAAGAATATAGTAATTAGATAATCAATTAAATAATTTTGGAGAAACAAGGTTAAAAAAAATAACAAACACATTACTTGATCTTTCTGCATAGAGATGTGTGTCATAGAGTCACTCGGGATGATATGATTGGAAGGTTGACATTGGATTGACCACTCGTGCCGATCAATTAGGGGTTTGGATAATTTACTGAAATAATATATTTTAATTATGTAAGGTAGCATCGTGTTACGTAGCATTGCACAAGATTTCAACCCATGGTTTCTAAAGAAAAAAACTTACTGAAATGGTATGTTTTTTACCAACTGAGATTTTGCATCAGCATTTTAATTCCTATTGGTCTTAATTTTTAGGTACACAATAGTTTGCTTATTTTATAGTATAAATGTCAAGCTATTCAATTTTGGTTTCCTTGTGAAAGACTGCCAACAGAATTAGCAGCCAGTCTATACTCCAAAATAATCTCAGATCAGGATAGTATGCCAGCACCTACCGTGTTCGAGGATTAATTGGAGAAATTGAACTCACAAAGAACATGGTGTGCCCATATTACATCAGAGCCTCACAAGGTTAGCTCTCAGCTCCTTGTCATCAAGGTTCACAAGAGAGGCCATGTAGAGGGGCGCAATTGCGAATCCAAGTCTATTGGAGTCAGTACATACCTATGTGGCACCATGGAAGAGGCAATTGAAGAGAAAGAACCATATCATTTTTGCATACTTACTAGCTGAAATAGCATAATACTACTTGGCCTGATTGTACCAATAATAGCCTCTCTGCAATATTTACTGATTTGTTTTTCACGCCTAGCAAATTTGAATGTTTTACTATTGTTAGATGTCAAGAATGTGTGAAGTTCTACAGGTAGCACGAAGAAAAAATCCTCTTGAAGATGTAGAAGTCATCAGAGCCATCAGGCAAGTGGTTGGTTACAAAATCAACATCCGTGTTGATGCAAACCGGAAGTGGACATATGAGGAGGCATTGCAATTTGGATCTTGTGTAAAACATTTCCACTTGCAATTCATTGAGGTATGACATTGTCACAAACCCAAATTATAAAAAATGACAAAATTCCTGAGTATCAAAAGTGGTGTTCCTTTTGGAATTTGTTGGAGGTCCGATATAACAGTTTACTTTTACACAAAGGATAGATACCAATTAGGATTGGCCATCTTTTCAATCATCACTGCTCTTAGCAAGAATCAACATGACCAGAATGTGCGATGCTTCCTGTCTTATGTATAACCTAAGTCAAACTATCAGAATGCTGAAAGGGTATTTCTTCAATACTTTGTTAAATGTTGTTGCCTTACCATATGCCTTTTTGAGAGTCCATTATTCAGGAAGGAATTTGTTTTAATTATGGCTGCAATGTGGAAGATTAAGGAATGTTGCATGGGGTATACCATGAAATGTGGAAGATAACAAACATGCAAATCAGATGAATAAGTCATTGATCCATATACTGGATCAACGCCTGTGATTAAAAAATAATGAATTATAAGATTGCTAAAAGAGCGATTAATGTTCTTTATGAAATATCGCTTAATGATACTTCTCATTAGACCTATGAATACAACCCAACAACAGAAAACAAGAAGTATTTCTCATTCTTGATTTATCACAGTATTGCCTCCAAATAATAATTTGAGCATTCTATCTTTGTTCTGTCATTAATGTTGATAGCATGGACATGACCTTATAATTTTCCACCAACGGTGTAGTATATATACAACATGCATCAGCTTTGTTAAGAAGTCGGATCAAGTTTACTTATCTATAAACATAGAAGAAGAAGTAATAAGGTATGCATTGCCTCTGATGACTGCACGTGGTCTTTTACCACTGACAAAGCAAACATTATTTTGGTACAGACATAATAATATGGAAGCAAGCATACCCTATTTTTCTTTTTGAAGATTCTTAGAGAAATATCCAATTGATGCTAATGTAACAGAAATGTGTCTGTCATTCCCAGGCAATTAGATGAATCTTCTGATATGTTTGTCTTTTACCATAGACAAAGCAAACATAGCATTATTTTAGCACAGCATTGCAAAATGAAGGATAACAGAAGCAATAACCCTCTATTTTTTTTTTTTTGGAAATTGTTAGAAATGTTCAACTAATGTAACAGAAAAAGTGTGCCAATCTGCCATTCCCAGACAAGATGTATCTTTCTTCGACTACCATCCATTCTCTGATTTTTTTTTTATATGCCAATACTACATTTGGGGTGTATCTCTTTCTTCATTTTCTTCAGATAAAAACATACAATGTGGGATTGCAATGGCATTGCAAATTTTTCAATGTGGTTTTTTTTGTTATCAGGGAGGAATATTTGTAACTGTGCTTTGAGTATTCTTTTATATCTTCCAATCAATCACCTTCATTGTTTCAGGAACCTGTTAATAGGGAAATGGATATTCTCAAATTTTGCGATGAAAGCAGTTTGCCAGTAGCACTAGATGAGACAATTGACAATCTTAAGGGAGATCTCTTTCATGGACTTAAAAAGTTCGCTCATCCAGGAATTGTTGCTATTGTGAGTAAAACTTGGGGTAAAATGGAATTGTCTAATTGCATTAGTTGCATTATAATAGTCCATTTTGATTTCTCAGGTTATCAAACCGAGTGTTCTTGGAGGATTTGAAAATGCAGCTACAGTAGCAAAGTGGGCTCAGTTGCATAAGAAGATAGCCATTGTCAGTAGCGCATTTGAAAGCAGTGTGAGTTTGTCGGTGTATATACAGTTTGCATATTATCTGGAGAGGCAGAATGCTGCAGTTTGCAAAATAGAGGGAAGGGAATTAAATGCAGCAATAGCCCATGGCCTTGGAACATATCGTTGGCTGAAGGAAGATGTAACTTCCAGTGGCATAGATATTTGCATGTCATCGGATAGGTACAGACTGGTAGCATCTGTCGAGAAAGCTGAGAATTTTTTAAAGCTTGTGCAAATCAATAAAGCAAATATTCAGAAAAGCTACTCCGAAGAACAAACTAGTGCTTATCAAACTGAAGTTGATGGAGAGTTTTTTAGCTGTTCATTCAAGTTTCTGAAAGTTGGTCAAAACCTAAACGTAAGAATATATGCACTATTATTTTTCAATAGATGAGCTGGTTTTTCATTAGAATAAGTATTTCCCTAATTATAGACAGAAAGAAAAGGTAAAGTGGGTAAAAATGTAGATTGTTTATATATCTAGTACCAAGATTTCTTGCTTCTAGTCATTTGTAACCCCATTTCCATTACTTGCCTCCTAAAGGTGTAATGGTAGTGGACACCTAGTATAATAACTTGCTTCAATGTTTTTTTAGTTATAATTATAATTTTTGTATCTCTTTCCCCTTTTCACTTATATCCCCCTTCCTCATTTCAGTTCTTTGACATGAGAATGTGACGTTTACTATGCTGGTCAAATGGAAAGTGTCTTTGGAATATCAACAAAAATAATCTAATGTACCTACCTTTGTGGAGGGGAACAGTTTGGTACAGGAAACTAGTATAATGTATACAATGAAACCATGCTGCATTTTATAAAATATTGAAAAATGAATACCCCATTTTTTGATGTACTTGGACATGACACGGTATACTAATATGTGCTGCATTTTATAAAATAATGACTACTTCATTTTTTTGAAGTACTTGGACATGACACAGTATACCAATATTTGCTGCATTTTATAAAATAATGAATACTTCATTTTTTGAAGTGCTTGGACATGACCCAGTATCCTAGTATGAACAAAATCATACCCCGTCTTATAGCTATAAGCCTAGTACACCATGAATGTCTTAACTTCTTGTCTTTATTAGAGTCGAGGTAAAAGCACACTTCTTCTATTGCCGTTGGTTCATTTAAGTTATTTCACTCCTTAGCGCCTTAAAGTCATGAAAAATTAGGTGAATAATGCTGGCAAGTCAGACTTCTACTCTTTGAGAGTATTTTAGTTGGATCTGCAGCTTCTATGCTTTTACAGTCCCATTTTTCTACTTTCATTCTTGACTTGGCATTGTACTTCATGTTTTCAGTTGGCAAATATTGTTGTTTTGTAATATTTAGTTAACACCACCAGATTTCCAGTTGTGACAATATTAATTGAAGTTCTTCCCCCAACATAATTACAGCTAAATGGTGTGTGCATTGATGCAGAATAGAACGGTTGTCTTTCTTCATGGCTTCTTGGGTACAAGTGAAGAGTGGATCCCAATTATAAGGAGTATATCAGCTAGCGTGCATTGCATTTCCATTGACCTACCTGGCCATGGGGAGTCAAAGTTACAATCACTAGTGGATAAGAGTTCTAAACAAAGATTGGATTTATCTGTTGAATCTGTTGCAAATATATTGCTAAAGTTGATCTCTGGTATCACTAGTGGAAAGGTCATTCTTGTTGGCTATTCAATGGGTGCCAGGATTGCATTAAACATGGCAGTCAAGTACAAAGAAAAGGTATTCTAAGTATTTATTCTTCTTTCCGTTCCAAGCCTTGAGGACTGAAGTTAATGAAATCGTGAAGGTCATTGGAGCTGTCATAATCTCGGGAAGCCCAGGATTAAGAAATGAAACAACCAAAAGAATCCGTGTTGCCCAAGATGAAGCAAAGGCAAACTTTCTAGTGGAACATGGTTTGGAGTGCTTTCTGGATTTATGGTACTCTGGCATCCTATGGAGAAGGTTATTTCTTAGTAATGTATCACAGTAGAACAGTTAGATGATCACTTTATTTTGTCAGTATTTTAGTTTTGCTATTTCATGCTTCAGGTCAGTGTATAAAAAATGTGTATTATTCATACAGATCTGATCATACTATCAAAATTTATATAATCATTATAAAATTTTCTTTCCTCTCTTTCAAATATTTTAAATTTTTTGTTCGGACAGCAAAATGCATCATTCTATTGTGGCCAAATCTGAAATTTGTAGCAGCCATATTATTGTGCCCATTGCTCATTGAAAATGTATCATTATTGTTACATTTATAATGGATTTTGTTGAAATATGAGGAAAGACTTGTATGCTTATCTTAATTTTGTAAGCATATAATTAACAAATATTTCCTTCATTTTCAGCTTAAGGGGCCATCCTAACTTCAGCCATATTAAGAGCTCTCGCAGCAGGCATAAAGACATACAGGGTCTTGCAAATGTTCTATCGAGCTTAAGCGTTGGGAAGCAATTGTAAGCTTATCTTTTTCTAACTACCTAGAATTTTTTTCTAGTAAATATGATCCTACTTATTAACACTTAAATCTATGATGAAGAAATTAAATTAGATTTCTTATTTAACTCTATATATATCTCTACTCTCTTTAATGTATAAACTTAGTGAAGCATTGTACTGAAATTTACCCTTGTTGATTGGAGAATTGTCAAAAGAATGCCCCATGTCTTTTATAACCGATCATACCCATATATCTGATTTGGGTAGGGTTTAATGCAAAAAAAAAAAAAAAGACACATCAGAGTCTGGTGTGGTTGGTTTAGGGTTTTTGGCTCAAAGCTCACAGTAGTGCAAATCCATAAAAATCCTGCTGTAATCTTTGCAAAACAGTCATTCTATGCCAATTCTCATAGCATAATGTCAATCAGCTTGCACTCTTAAATTTTCTTTTTTATTTCTATACCATTCTGAGCGCCATTGTCAAATGACTTGCTGTAAGATTACCCATAGACCTTTCATGTTTTCATTAATGTTCTGTTTTGTCTCCAAATCCTATTGTAAGCCAATATGTAAATCGACCTGCAGTAAGATTTTCATAAATTTACACCATTAGTAACTTTGAAATACCCCACCCAAGCCTACCATAGTAAGCTTCAACGTGTCCAAAAATTATTATTTTTAGCCTTGAATACTTCTGCAAGCTGATTTACAAACAAACTTTCAATCATGCAATAACAAATTTAAGGTTATTATGGAGATAAAAAAAAAAAAAAAAAAAAAACTGGGATACTTTGTGCTAAAAAATCATTAATTATGGTTTGGTCATTTCCAATTACAAGGGTGTTCTCTGGTTAATTATGGTTTGGCCACGGATTAATTGCTAGCTTGGAAATGATATCAGCTACAATTTGCTAATTCTTGATAGGTCTTTGTGGGATGACTTAAAACACTTGCAAACGCCACTGCTCTTCATCGTGGGAGAAAAGGATACAAAGTTCCGGGAGATTGCACAGCAGATGTGCAGTGAAATCGAGAGAGGTTCCATAGCTGACCAACACCGGCAACGAAAGCTATTTGACACAATTGTCGTACCAGATTGTGGTCATGCTGTACATCTAGAGAATCCTCTTTGTGTGATCAATGCAGTGAGCAAATTTGTGGAAAGATGGGGGCAGAAATGATGCAGTTATGGGCTTATGGCACATTTATCGGCTATTTTTTCCCGTTCTCGGATCTCATTATTCCGATAATAATCACAAAGATCAGTGTGACCCATTTATGGCTAAAGAAATCGTGTAAGATAAGACATTAATTAATATGTTAGGGAGGGGAAAAAAAATGTACTGTGTATTTTTGTGAATGAAGCCGAAGTATAATGCTTTTGCTTTTCAGAGCCCTTTGTTAAAAATTCAAAATTTGTCCTAAACAAATTCATTTTTGAATTGCTTACGACGCGCGAATTCAACCAAGAGCCCGTTTGTATTGAATGTGCATCTCAGGTGAATTGTACTCTGGACTTTTGGGCGAAACCACATTTAACTTGGTTGAACTCAATTAGCCCATTCTACATGGATCCAATTTAATCTTGTCAGTACTTAAGGAACTCGGACCTAATTCCTGTTCAAATTAACATAATCTGTAGACTTGGACATGTTCATTAACTTTAAAAAAACTTGTAATAAAATTTAAAGAAAAATTATGTGAACAATTTTATATTAAAAATTATTAATATAATATATTAAAATAATTAAGAATAATGACGAGTAAAGATTTGAACCGGTACCTACGAGGGCAAGTCCACGTAGCGGCACGTATTAACTTTAAACTTATATGTTTTTTTGGTTGATGAAACAACCTAAAGAAGTAAATCGGCAGCTGTACTATTACTAGTTCCTTTACAACCAAGTGGAATTGTTTCAAGCCTCCCGGCTTATGGTGCAGGGCAATGGTGTTTCATTTTTAAATATTTACCATTTGATACTTAATTACGACTTCTTTAATGGGGTAAGGGGAAGGGAGGTAAAGAGAGGGAATATAAAATTTATATTCTGGTATATGGGAGAGGGATGAATGATTAACGTAATATTATTTAAATATATAAAGTTATGAAAATACTTTTACTTTTAAAATTAGATATTGATTTAATTTTTAAACCAAGATAAAGATTAAAATAAAAAATATTTTAAGTTTCCTTTAAGTGTGAGAAAATCTTTCGTCAATTCATAGTGTTTATAGAAGATTTTTCGTTAGTAATATTGTCAATATTAAGATGTACGATTAAAAAGAATAATGACAATATATATTTTTATATAAAATAATTAAAAAATATTAATATACCTTAAATTTATTTTTTTGAAAAAAAAATATTAATATAATTTAATTTTATTAAAGATTGATATTCTTCATTACATAGTAAAATAAATTTTGTGAATGTTCACATTCCCTTATTTATCCTTTCCTTCCTAAGAATAGGTAAGCTTTCTTTTCCTCCCAATTGGAGTATAAAGAAATGAAAAATAATATGTTTAAAGAAAGAATCTTAAAAAAAAAATTAAGATAAACACGTTTATCAGTCAAATAAATAAAATGATGAACTATAAATTTATATGTCTATCTTTAAATATTTTTAATTGGATTTATCATTGCTTGGAAATGAAGGATAAAAAATGTCACCCCTTTTGGCCTCCTTCCAAAATTTACTTTCTATTAACTTTGGCTTTTTACTGAACCCAATAGGTAACTATGGGAAATAACGAATGTAGGTAAGTTGAAAAATGAAAAAATCATGTATATTGTACTAATTTTACCCATGTTTCTGTTTTTAGTAAAATTGATTCTTTTATCAGTTTCATCAACCGATTTCGATTAAAATCGGTTGATCAGCTGATTTCGGAAATTTGAGATCTCAGAATTATATGAAATCAGCTGATTTCGTCTAGTTCTTATGATTATATTCATGCCCTCAAACATCAATTTGACCAAATATATTGAGAGCAATGATTTTTTTAATATGAAAAATTAATTCATGTTCAAAAAATTATTGCTCTCAATATATTTTATCAAATTGATGTTTGGGCGCATAAATATAATCATAAGAACTAGACAAATATATAGAAAATAATTTCATATCAATCATAGATCATTTGTCCATCAAACGATTTTTTCCAAAATAGGGTTTTTTAAAAATCCATCATAAATAGTATTATTTTGAAAAAAGAATTAATTCGTGTTCAAATGAATGTTGTGCTTAATATATGTAACGACCACCCTTCTTACTACTACTCTCTAAGGGCGACCGTTACCTAACTCCTACTCTACTTACTAGTTTCACTTATGCTATTCTTAGCGACACTTAGATTTATCACGGTTCAGAGAAATTCCTACCAAAAATTTCGGCAGAGTCTCCCCTGTACCGGTGACCAAATCCATAATACATAAGATATATACGCAGCCACAGGCGGCTGGAACACATTTTATTCACAACCACGCAGTAATAAATCAACAGGAAGAAAGAAACTACTCTAGCAATAGCAACAACTATACTACTCCAACTCATAATAAAAGAAAACTAATTACAAATGCGGAATAAACTTATTTACAGTCTCAACCCATAATAACACTTAAAAGAGAACTAAAAGAACTAAACAGAAAAGTCTTGGCAATTTGCCAGCTCATTCTGGATCTCTCCATAGTCCAGCCACCACACACATCCATCATCACCACCACCCTATCGCCTCCCTTCATATCTTAGCTTTTCCTTTATCTGCAATAGGAGGAAAAAGAGAAGTATCTATAAGCGAAAACGCTTAGTAAGTACTAATCTATCTCACAAAACTCGAAATGCATAAATGAAATGCATAAGTGCTGAAACTGAAATAATAATAAAGCTATCTGCATGTGCTCATGGTATACAGAAAATGAACAGAATACAAATCATACTCAGTATCAAGCAGGATAACAAGAAACTAACAATGTAAACTTAGAATCAAAGAAACTAACCATTCTTATTTATTCTAAGCTTGGAACTTATTTCATTTCTTGTATCCTTGTGTTAGAAATTAATCTTTTAATTTCTATCCTTTACTTTCTTCTTCTTTCTTTCTTTCTTCTTACTTAACTTTTCTTTTCTTTCTTCCTTCTTTACTTAACTTTTCTTTTCTTGGGTTTTCTTTTCTTGGGTTTTCTTTTCTTGGGCCCAGGCCTAGTACCAACTCATGCGCGTTCCCTAATAGGTTGGGGTTGCGAGCCACCAATCCTAAAAGAGCAGACCTCGGTCTACCAGGGCCAAGACCTCGGAAATGGTCACCTGGATTTGTTTAACAACAAGCTCTTGGATGTCGGGTACTAGCCTCTTACTTTAATTTACTTGTTATCTCTTTTTAATTAGACCTTGGTCTTTTTCTTTACTCATACTTCTCATAATCCTTTATTAGAGCTTATTAGAATCCTTTAGATATATTTCTAACAAGTATAGGATTACAATTAACTAAGCATGCTATATAAAAACAATACAAGGGAAACAAATCTAAACTCTCTCTAAGCATGTTATAAAACAAAGCAACAGAAAGGCAAATCTGAACTTTCTAAACATGCTGTAAAACAAAGGAAAAGAAGCAAATCTGAACTTACTAATCATGCTATAAAATAGAGCAAAAGAAAGCAACTTTAAGCTTACTAATCATGCTATAATATAGAGCAAAGAAAGCAACTTTAAGCTTACTAATCATGCTGTAAAATAGAGCAAAAGAAAGTAACTTTAAGCTTACTAATCATGCTGTAAAATAGAGCAAAGAATGCTACTTAGTGCTTTCAATCAGGCTGTAAAAACATGGCATAAATGCTACTTTAGGGATTCTAATCATGTTATAAAACATAGACAAAGAACACTACTTTAGGGCTTCTTAAGCATACTGTAAAATAGACAAAGGATGCTACTTTAATACTTCTAAACATGCTGTAAAAACATGGCATAGAATGCTAACTTGGACTTACTAAACATGTTGTAAGATAGAGCAAAGGAAAGCAAATCTGAACACTGAAAGTATATCTATCAGGTAGGGAGTTGAATTGCAACTAACTGAGCATGCTGAGAAAAATAAGTCTGCATACTAACTAATCAAGCTTTTGTTTACTAATCATGAAAGGTTTCAAGCTTGGTATCGTAACAATGCTTTAACAGATCTACACCGCAGTGTTGAAATCAATCCAACCTACAGTGCTTAAACAATTTTAAAACTAAAATGTTGGAATAAAATCCAAAACCAAGCCGTAACTAACTAAGAAAACATGACCACAGAAATTCTACCCTAAAAGTTAACAATTGAAGCAAGCATATATATATATATATATATATATATATATATATAGGTGATCCATGCTAAATCTGATTCCTAAGTCAAGAATCACGATGTAACAGAAAATCACAAGTATGGAAAACTGCCATGGCAAATCATAAATCCCAATGAGTTCATGACACCCAAGGTAATACTATACTTCCCACAACAGAACCACAATTTTGTACATCACAATCCGAAACAAAGGAAGAATTAAAACTCCAACTTGAGCTTAACATCTGTTCATACTCGGAACATTAATTAGGGCATCCAAAACTACACCTAATAATTCATATTCTTCCCTTATGACTCACGGCAGAGAGCCCAATAGGACCAAAAATCTCTACAACATGCTTTGTATTCAAAAAGAACAAAGAACACTATTTCTTGACCTTAACTTGCTATGCTCATGAAAAGGAAAGGTCAAACTTGCCGTGCAGTGAAACATTAAGATTCTAGGGTTCATGCTAGACCTCGGAAGCAAGGAAGAATCAAAGAAAAAAATAAAGAAATCCGAAACAACTCCTACCGCAGGTGAGTAGTACTTACCCTTGATTGCTTGGACTTACAACCGAGAAGAGGAAGGTCTAGGGTTCCAAAGCTTGAAACTTTTGACTTCTTCTTGTGCCCGCACGCTCTCCTTGCCGAGAGAAGTTCGGCTTCGCGAAGAATCCGTGGAGGAGAGAGCTCGCCGGCCGCCGGAATCGCCTAGGTTTGAGCTGCGGTCTTCGCCCGAGGAGAGGAGACGCCGTCGCGAGGGAGGAGGAGAGAAAATGTTTAGGTTTTTTTAAAATCCCAAAACTTATTTCCTTTTATAAGTAATCGGATATAACTCAACTATACTATAACCTTAATTAACTCTATTTGAGATTAACATCAATCCCTTATCCCAGCTGGTCAAGCCGGTTTGGCTTGGTTTGGTCCGACCCGAGGTCGCGGGTTCGAACCTCTTCTCCAACCTTTTTTTTTTGCTTAAACTTCTTTGGCTTTGTAAAAATACTAAACGACCTCCAAAAATTACGTAAAAATACTCTAAAAATTCCTAAAAATCTCTAGAATATTTTAACAGTATTTTCAAACATTTTTATGGACATTTGAAACTCAGAATAGGGAAAATTGGGTCGTTACAATATATTATGTGAAATTGATGTTTGAAGGCATTTATTTAGTCAGGAGAACTAGACGAATATATAGAGATCTAGTTTCATATTATTCTGATGTCTCTATGTCCATCAGTCGGTTTCGGTCAATTTCGATCAAAAACGGTTGATGGACCTAAACACTTTGGAATGACATGAAATCAATTCTTATATGTTTGTCTAGTTCTCCTGATTATAAAAATATCCTCAAGTATTAATTTGATCCAATAAATTGAGAGCAATAATTTTTTGAACATGAAAATATGTTCGAAAAATTAATTCGTGTTTAAAAAATCATTGCTCTCAATATATCAAGTCAAATTGATGTTTGAGGGTATTTTTATAATCAGGGGAACTAAACGAACACATAAAAATTGATTTCATATCATTCCGAGATCTCTAGGTCCATCAGCCCGTTCATCAACTAGTTTTGATCGAAATCGGCTGATGGATGAATTTTTCGAAAATTGATTATACTGATTTTTTTTCCAATCAAATCAATTTTTGAAAAATCCATCCATCATTTTGGTCAAAATCGATTGATGGACCCAGAGACCTCAGAATGACATGAAATCAATTCCTATGTATTCATCTAGCTCTCCTGATTATAAAAATATCCTCAAATATCAATTTGATCTGATATATTGAAAGCAATGATTTTTAAACTATAGAGTGCTCGCAATGAAGTGAAACCATGTCAAATTGATGGACATAGAATGCTCAGAATGAAGTGAAACCATATCCTATGAGTTCTTCTTATTCTCCTGATTATATCCATGCTCTCTAATATCAATTTGACATAATATATTGAGAGGAATGATTTTTTGAATATGAATTAGTTTTCGAACACATTTTCAGGTTTAAAAAATCATTGCTTTCAATATATCATGTCAAATTGATGTTTGAGGGCATTTTTATAATCAAGAGAACTAGACGAACACATAAGAATTGATTTCATATCATTCAGAGATCTCTAGGTCCATCACCGATTTGATCAAAATTAGCGATGGATGGATTTTTTGAAAATCGATTCGATTGGAAAAAAATAAGTCGAATCAATTTCAAACTATTGAAAAATTAATCGATTCAGATTGTTTGATTGAATTGTTATCCATATCCATCGTATGAATTTCGTGGGCGGTGAGTTGGACCTAGAGATATTTTAGTAACACTGTAGTTTACATTCTTTTCTTTGATTATGAAGCTGATGTTATCTTTGAAATAAAAATAGTTTTTGAACATATTTTCATAAAAATCATCATCAATTATGATTCAGTGTAATTAATATTTGGGTATTTTATAATCAGGAACTAGAATAATACATAAGATGATAAGAATTAATTTCATGTCATTCCGAGTGTTGGTGCAATATTCCCTAGGTCAAGGTTGACCTGTTTGACTGGGCTTGAAGTGAGTCAAGCTCGAGTCTTGATGATTTGGTTTCGATGTTTGACAATACTTGTAGATAACACATGAACATTGCAGGTGCAATTGTTCATATGGGGAGATTGTGAAGAAGAGTCAAGTAGGTCAAGGTTGACTGGATACTTGACTGAAAATCCTAGTGAGTGAAGCTAGGTGAAAGTCCTGGTGAGTGAAGTCAGGCAGAAGGAAATCCTAATGAGTGAAGCTAGGTGAAAGTCCTGGTGAGTGAACACTACAACAAATATGACTTTCCGCAGTGTATTATCAACGGCGTGTGGTTAGAGCACGCTGTTAATAATAATTTTTACGGCGCGCTCAATTATGTGTGCTGCGGATAGTATAATATTTATACAAATAACGGCGTGCAAAAAAAAGTACGCTGTTAATAAACTTTTCTACGGCGTGCAGAGTGCACTGTTAAAACTTAATATTAACGGCGTGTAGAGCGCGCTATTAAATTTATTATACTTATATCAAAGATGACGTGCAAAAAATATACGTCGTTAATAAATATTATTTATGACATTATTAACATGAAATATTAATCATTTTAGTTTCTTTTTTATTTTTAAATCCTAAAATTCTAGCCGAATTCTTCGGCCAAATCCCTAAAGCCACCTACGACTCCCTCTTCGCCCAAACTTCTCCGCCGCAAGTCTAACTCCCTCTCCGCCAAAACCCTTCCTCTCTGTCGAAACCTTCCGCGCTCTGCCTCCGCGCTCTGCATCCATGCTCCACCTTCATCTCTGTCGTACTCCGCCTTCCTTCAACTTGACGCCCAAGATCGGTCCACCATTTACCATCTCTGGCCAACTCTCTACAGGTTAGAAGAGGGAGAACCGGAGTTTCATTTTCTTATTCCTCTCTTTGGGTTAGAAGAGCTGAAGCTCTTCCTCCACTTCCTTCATCCGGACTAGATCTGGACAGAACAAGCTTCGATTTCTGATCAGATCCGCATTCATCAATGCAACTACCCGGTCAACAGATTCGATATTCTTTGCGCATCCAACAGCAACTTCTTCGTCACCAAGATTGGTATATTTCTTTGATTGTTGATTGCTTCTTTAGTTTTTTATGTTTTGAATGAGTTCCTGATGATTGATTGTAATCGAATTTAAGCTTCCATGTTCTAAATTCTCTACATTAGGCTTAAGATGAATGTTGCTCACAAGTTGTTTGATGTAATTCCCCAACACCTTTGACAATTTTATTAATACATTTTAGTTCCTTAATTTCTTTCAATGTCTGTTTGGTTAACCGTTAGTAATAATTTCTCTTTGATTTAATGCAATCTGATTAGATTAAGCATAGACTTCATTAAATGCTTTCCTTCCTTTATATGAGTGCTCGTAGGTTAGGTGCAATAGATTTGGTTAGCTTAAGATATTTTCTTTATGTTGTCTTTAATTTCCTTGAAATTATAGTTTAAATTAGATTAGATTTTCATACTTGCATTGCTCTTCATTTGTTAGGTTTAGCACTAAAATCCAAACCCCTATTTTCATATAAAAAACCCCTATGCAATAACATACGATCCTAAGTTTATCACTTACCATTACATTAGTTGGGAGATGACCTGAGTCATCTCTATACTACCTTAGTGTAGAGGGGTTTGGTAAGTTTAATTTAATTTGATAAGCTCCCGTAGTATGGCTCTACTGCATATTTCTTGTATATGCCTTTGACTTGAGAGAAAAAATGCATACTTTGTCATGTATGGAACTATGTCTCCTCCTTATTGAAATATATTATTTTACAAATATAATGTATATACATTTTACTTTTAAGTCTCAACTCTTTTGAAATTAGTTGCATGTGTGGTGCTTTTTATTGTAGATCTTTGGAATTGACATGACCACATAAGATACTTTGCCATCAATCTTGTTGTTTTTTGACAGACAAAGGTTCATCTTCAATTCTGCGGAGGCATGATAATCCTAAATGTAATACTTAAATCTGTTTGTGCTTCTAGTCCTTAAGTTAATAATAATTTGGGAGATCTTACAACAAGTGATAATGATAACAATTAAAAAAGGATACTTTTACTTAGAAGGTAAAAGGAATTTTATAACTAAAAACTTGCTCATATAATCACTATGTTGTTGTATTTCTAATTAGTCTACTTCTACATAGTAGGTAAAAGGAATTTTGTAGTTCTACTTAGTCTTGTTATATTTCTAATTTCTGTGATTCTATACTTGTGTATTATGGAATAGCAACGCTATGTTGTTGCTTTATTTCCATTTCCTACCATGCTACAAATAGAGGTAAGCAAATTTAGGAGAGGGAAAATTCAAAGAATAAACACATATAGTTTTAACTTTTTAACATATCTGAACTTTGGAAGTATTCAAGAAAGTGATTAAGAGAAAATGTTGATTATCAAATGAGATTAAGAAAGTTGTTTGTGCTTAGGAGTTAGAAAGAGTATGGAACCAAAATCCATGGTTTTTGATGCTCTATTAGAAAGATTATGTTGGCTTTCTTTTGAAGATATCATGTATCTGTCTAAAATATCTACTACAAAAATTTCAAGCTAATTGGCAAATTCATCAAATTTCCTTTTTTTGGATATACCGACTACTTGAATTTGTAAGATGGGATTCAGATGACATTCTAATCTAGGCAGTGAAGTTTCACTTATCCTTTTCATTTATCCCACATAATTGGTTTAGCACATTGAAATTTTCAAACATGCTTGGTTGTAGCATTGCATTGTGCTTCACACACCTGATATAATGTGGCTCTATAATATGTTTCTGTTATGCTCAAAGTTTCCACAAGCACTTGAAGTTGTTGTTGCTACAAAATTCACTTAAAGAATTATTAGAAAATTGGAAAAGAAATAGTAAACATGCAATATTTATTTCTGTTCTATATACCTTGAAATGAGTACCTAGGCAGGAGAATTAGGATCATTTTGAAGCTACTATCTCATCTTCTGAAGGAAATGGATTTGCTACAAAAGAACATTCTGAAGCATTTAGTAGAGCTTGTTGCTCTTCTTGGGTTAACTACGACACTGTTGTGCACCATCTGCACGAAGCTTTGCGCCATATGCAAAAGGAAGCATCACCGCGACGATAGATCCAGATGGTCCAACCATGTAATTTTTGTACTGGGCAATAGACTTAGGGTCTTTCTTTGGTTCATGTCAATATTGATATTGTTATTTAGAGAAATTGATGAGCTTTGTAAAATGATTATTAGATGAATAAAAATTATGTATTCACATTTTGATTTTATTTATAATTTTTATACTATTTTAAGTGGTGTATGAATTGTGATAATATCTAAATTTTAAATTTGTATTATATATTTTATATCAATATTAGTGATAATTATATGGTACTTTAACTGTGGCGTGCAACGCATGCTGCGGATATTATTTTCTGCGGCATGCAATGCATGCTGTGGATATTATTTTTCGTGGCGTGCATTGCGCGCTGCAGATAATAATATTCGTAACATGCAAGGCACTTTTCGCAGTGTGCAATGCATGCTGCGGATATTATTTTCCGCGGCGTGCGTTGCACGTTGCGGATAATAATATCCGCGGCATGCATGGCACGCTGCCAATAACCTAGAACTTTCAACAGCTTTCAATTGTGCAGCTTGCAATGTGCGCTGCAGAAAGTAAATTTGCACGCTGCGAAAAGCTATTTTTATTGTAGTGGAAGTCAGGCAGAGGAGAAATCCTAGTGAGTGAAGCTAGGTGAAAGTCCTGGTGAGTGAAGCCAGGCAGAAGAGAAATCCTAGTGAATGAAGCTAGGCAGAAGGCAAGTCCTGGTGAGTGAAGCCAGGCACGGGGAAATCCAGATGGGTCAAGGTTGACCAGACATCTGGTGAAGTCCAAGTAGGTCAAAGGGATTGACCGGATACTTGGCAAGAGAAGAAAAGTCCAAGTGGGTCAAAGGGATTGACCAGACACTTGGTGAGAGAGTCCTAGCTAGTCAAGGGTGACCGGATGCTAGGTTTTATGTACCAACAAGTCATGGTTGACTGGATGTTGGTTTAGGGGGTTTTGGACTTGCTTTTGGGCAAAAACCAAGATCTGAATTGATCAATCGATTGATCCAGCAGATCTGGATCGATCAGCCGATCGATTGGATCATGCCCAATCGATCAGTTGATCGATCGGGTGAGTCCCCACGAACAGAACCCCTTTGGATCGATCCGTGGATCGATCCAGAGGTCTCAATCGATCAGTGGATCGATTGGGAGCTGCTGTTTGTGCGCGATAAGCCCTGGATCGATCAGTCGATCGATCCAGGCTATTCCAGAGAGCACAAAGGCACTCTGGATCAATCGGTTGATCGATCCAAAGCCTCCCCGATCGATTGGGAGCAATCCAATCGATCGGGATCGGACCGTTGGCATCGTATTTAGCTGCAGGCGAGCATTTCCTTCAGTAGAGCTCACACGATTCATCTCCGATCTTCACCAGCGACTCCACAGCTCTCTCTCAAGTTCAGATCGCAGTTCTTAAAGATTCTTGGAGGTTCTTCCAAGTCAAGAGGCGGATCAAAAGCAAGAAGAGAAGTTAGGATTAGGGTTTATTGTAAGCTTTTGCTTGTATTTCGTATCCTTTCCTTTCTTCTTGTATTGAGAGTTTGTAAAGGCTTCTCCGCCTTCGATAGTTACCGTAGAGGAGTGTGTTTTATAGTGGAGGGTGCGTGAGTGTGTGGATCCTTGGATTAGTCACCTCTTGTGAGGTGGATACCAAGTAAAATCCATTTGTTAGCGTTGTATTTTGTTTCTTGTACATTTCCGCTGCACATCTTTGAAGAAACAAGCAACGGCAACCACGAAGCACGCGACGAGCTATTCACCCCCCCTCCTCTAGCTACTTTTCGGTCCCAACAAGTGGTATCAGAGCGAAGTCGCTCTTCACCGGAATCATCGCCGGAAGGGCAAACAAAACAAGCAAAGCTAGAGGGTGAAGAAGTTAGAGCAAATTCATCAAAGTCAAAGAATTCAAGAAGCTCAACTTCAAGATGCAATTCCAAGATGGACTTGGATTTGACACAAGGGTGGCTACACCGTACACATCTACTAGCTTCGATCTTTGGAAATCAAAGATCGAAAACTTCTTAATGGTGGAGATAGAGCAATTGTTTGCTCTAATGGAAGGCTTCGAGGCTCCAATAAATTCAAAGGGCAAAGTCCTCAAGAAAAGTAATTGGAGCAAAGAGAAAATCCAAAGATGTGAGGCCAATGATAAAGTGACCAAGCTTTTGGTCAATCTATTGCCTAGCCACATTGTTGGAAAAATTGGAGAGTTCAAGGAAACCAAGGAGCTTTGGAGCAAATTGACATCAATCCATGAGATCCCCTCCACTGTACCGAATCAAGAGGAATCCAAAGAGAGCGACTCATTGGATCAAGACCAAGAGGAGGACTCCGAGGTTGAGAGATACTCAACTTCCGAAGAAGAAGTCCAAGAAGAAGCTTCATCTTCAAAGGGATGCAATGAAGAGGGCAAGGAGGGAGCGTACTCCTTGTTCCATGTACAAGATGGAGATGAAGAAATCTCCACCTCTAGGATTGAGGGGGAGCAACTTTTGGTGACACCGGATCAAGTAGAAGGAGAAGTCTCCACATCCGGGTCAAGAAGAGAAGAGGATGAAGAAGCTTCCACCTCCACAAATCAAGACATATCTATTGGAGAAGAATCATCATCGGATCAAGAGGAAGCCTCCGCATCCGGATCCAAAGGAGAAGAAGCCACCCCTACACAAAAAGGTATAAATAATTCATTTAATAATAAAAATCATATCATATGCTTTGAATGTAGGGAACATGGGCATTACAAGAGCAAATGCCCTAAATTGGTCAAGAAGAAGGGCCAAGTGGCACAAAAGGGTAAGGAGAAGCCTAAGGAGACCACTCCCAGAACAAAGAAGAGCAATGAGCACATTGTGTGCTTCTCTTGCAATCAAAAGGGGCATTACCGAAGTCAATGCCCTAAGGGGAAGAAGGTGGTCAAGGCTCAAGGAGGAAGCACAATTCAAGGGGAGTCTCCAACGTAAAAAAGAAGGTATCGTTCATTGAACCTACCCCCTTCAATAATGGTAAAAAGCATGATAGTTCTAATCTATATCATTTTAATGCTATTTACCATGAAAATAGAAGTCATGATAAGATTAAGGAAAATCATGTAGCTTATCATGCTAAAACCTCTCAACCTAGGCCTAGAAAGGTAGACAGGAATTTAGTCAAGAACCCTAAGGATTCTAGGTATTTGCCTAAGAAGAAGAAAAATCAAGGTTTTAGTGAAAAACCTAAGGGTGAAGAATTATGGAAGGAAAATCAGGTCTTGAGGTCAAGACTTGACAAATTAGAGAGGACTCTTCAAAAAATAACAAATATGACACAAGGGTCCAAGAGTCAAAATCTAGGTTTAGGACAACAAGGGTCATCTAAGGGTCATAGAAGTTTGGGATACAAACCTAAAACAAAAAAGGATGTACCTACTTATCATAGAGTTCCATATAGTTATGGAACAAACCCTAGGTCTAGTGGTCAAGTAAAGAATACTAGGGAGGTCATCCCTAAGAGTATTTTTGCAACAAATGTGACTAAGACTTCTAAGAAGTCCAAGAAAGTCATAAAGAAGGTCACAAGGGAAGCAATTCCTAGGGTTGACCTAGAAAATGTGACAAAAGCTTCTGAGAAGCCAAACAAGGTCACTAGGAAGGTATCTAGGGAGGTTATCCCTAGTGAGTACCTAGAGCATCCAAGGAGCACCAATAGGTTTTGGGTTCCTAGGAGCATATTCGCTACCCCATAGATGGGTTAGAGAGTGTCAACTCTAAGTGAAAGGGTAGTTAACCTAATCATGTTGAAGTTGACACTCAAGGAGCATTTTCAAGGTTATTATTAACCTTTGAAAATGAAATAGATATATCATTTACTCCTTGGAAGAGTAAAATGTGCCAAATTTTGGAAATAGTGATTTTATATTAAAATGGCACAATTTAGGAAAATATAAGAAATACCAAGTTAGGAATTTGGTATTTTCTTAAGAAGTTAAAAGCGATCAGACGCTTAATTTAAAGTCTACTCTTGTGGGAAAATGAAATATGCGACACTTGGGAATATGATTAATTTTAATTAGCATAAATTAATCAAGAGAATTAGAAATGTCAATTTTAGACTTTGTTGTCTTGAAGCACTTTGGGCAATCTAGGTTAGATTTAAAATTAGCTATGGGGTTAAGAATACTTAGATGAATGCATGATCCTAGATTAGGGCAAGACCAAACTTTACATCTCACAAAGAACCATAAGGTGACTTGTATGTGGTTTAGTGCACATTAGATACAAGTGAGATGTTAGGATGATGAACAAAACTCAAGATGTTGATTTAGTGCATTCTTTTGAGTTCTAAGTTCATCAAAACACATAGGTATGTGTTTTCCCATCATTGGAAAAGCTAATGTACAAGTCATGTGCATTAAGCCCAAGGAACATGGTGGGATATTGGTTTTGAAAATCATTTTAAAATGCTTTTGGCAAACCTTGATGAAGATTATCTTTTGATAGTAATCATCATTAAATAGTTGAGCACAAACTAGAAGAAAACACTAAAGTTTTTGCAAGTTCTCTAGTTTGTGTCAATCTTGAAAAATATAAAGTATTTTCTTATAAAATTATTTTTCCATGATAATATATGCCCTAAATAATGTCTACACAAATTTTCACAATTTTTTGATTTTTGTAGGTTTTTCTAGGGGTTTCTGAAGTTGACTGAAATGGAATTTCAGCAACTATCAGAACTCCAATCGATCACCCGATCGATTACAGTGTCTCAATCGATCGGTCGATCGATTGAGAAGACTATTCTCGTGAGCAGAAGTTCGCTGGATCGATCAGTCGATCGATCTAGACTGGCTAAATCGATCAGTGGATCGATTCAAAGCAGTTCAATCGATTGGGACTCAACTCCAATCGATTGAGGAAGCTGATTTTGGCTGGGAAAGCATGATTTCAGCATTCCAAACCAGGTTTAGTCGAGGTAATCATTCCAAACCCATCAAAATATATTTTTATACTTAAAAAGGGTGTTTTCATGTTGAAAACAAAGATGGATTGGTTAGGGAAGATTAAATTGAAGTTTAGGTTGAGGTTTGGTTTCAATATTGAATGTTTGAACCTCAAAACTTCTAAATTTGGATTTCCTAAAAGTTTAGGGATTCCAAGTCATTGTTGGTGCAATGACAGAAGGTACGACCATGTCTTTAGGGGGAGTTACTCTTTAAGGACATGAAAATTATTTTTCATACATTTTGGGAGGTGGTTAACCTTCTTTTAGAGAAAATGCTCAAGGTTGAGCATTGAAATTAATGGGGAGTGGATATCCTCATTGTTTAAGTGGAGTTTGCTCATGGATGAGCATTTGATAAAAATGAAGGGTATGGAACCTTCATTTGGGTTGATCAAGTGGTTAATGCTCAAGGGTGAGCATTGATGATAATGAAGGGTATGAGATCTTTATTATTGTGTTGATCACAGCGAGTGAAGTTGTGAACAACGATAAGTAACTCTTCAAGGGGAGAGGTTGTGGTTGATGTGTGCCCAAAGAAGGGGGCATGTTTATGATGTGTGCCAATAGGGGGAGAATGCATGGTTAAGTTAGACCTTCAGTACCTAAAGGGGGAGTTTGCCCTCTAGAAAAGGAGAAAAATGGAGGGAACCATCATTCAGATATTGGCATGAAGGGAGTTGAGGCTATGGGATTAGCCTAATTTCCTAACTTAACAAGTGATATTGTCAAACATCAAAAAGGGGGAGATTGTTGGTGCAATATTCCCTAGGTCAAGGTTGACCTATTTGACTGGGCTTGAAGTGAGTCAAGCTCGAGTCTTGATGATTTGGTTTCGATATTTGACAATACTTGTAGACAATACATGAACATTGCAGGTGCAATTGTTCATGTGGGGAGATTGTGAAGGAGAGTCAAGTAGGTCAAGGTTGATTGAATCTTGGTGAAAATCCCTGATGAGTGAAGCTAGGTGAGAGTCACGGTGGAGTGGGAAGCCAAAAGGAAGTCCTAGTGGTGAAGGCAGGTGAAAGTCACCAGTGAGTGAAGTGAACGGAAGAGAAATCTGAGTGAGTGAAGCTGGGTGAAAGTCTGGTGATGAAGCCGGGCGGAGAGAAATCTAGTGAATGAAACTAGGCGGAAAGAGAATCTGGTGGTGAAGCGAGGCACGGGGAAATCGAGATGGAGTCGAGGTTGACGGGGCGATACAGTGATCCAATGGGTGAAGAGTTGGCCAGGATACTTGTGAGAGGAGAAAAGTCCAAGTGGGTGAAGGATTGACCCGGACACTTAGTGAGAGAGTCCTAAATTTGGTCAAGGGTGATAGGATGCTGGGTTTATGTACCAATGATCATGGTTGTTGGATGTTGGTTTAGGGGCTTTAGATGCTTTTGGGCAAAACCAAGATGCGGATCCGGCGAGATGCGCGATCGATCAGTGATCTATTGGTCGTACCCAGTCGATCAAGCGATCGGGTGATCCCCCGCGAGCAGAGACCTTTGGATCTGTCATTGGATCGATCGAGACGTCTGATCGATCGGTGGATGGAGTTGGGGTACTATTTGTCTTGCGATAAGCCTGGATCGATCGATGCGATCGATCGAGCTATTCAGTACAAGGCACTACGGATCGATGGTTGATCGATCCGGCCCTCCCCGTCGATTGGGAGCAATCGATCGATCGGATGACGATGGCGTCGTATTTGAAGCTGCGGTAGGCGTTTCCTTGATGGTGCTTACGATTCGTCTCCGATCTTCGCAATGATTCGCGACTCTCTCTCGAGGATTCGGATAGCGGTTCTGAAAATTCTTGGAGGTTCTTCCAAGTCGAAAGGATCAAAATCAAGAGAGTTAGGTTAGGGTTTATTATGTTTTGCTTGTATTTAAATATCCTTTCCTTTCTTCTTGTATTGAGAGTTTGTGAGCTTCTCCGTAACCGGTGAATTCTAGTAGAGGAGTGTGTTCGTAATTAGAGGTGTGGTATATGGATCCTTAGATTAGTCACCTCTTGTGGGGTGGATACCAAGTAAAATCCATTTGTTAGCGTTGTATTTGTTTCTTGTACATTTCCATTTGCCCACGTATCTTTGAAGAAGCAAGCGGCCTTGACCATGAAGCCATAGCGACGAGCTATTCTTTATACAGTTGATTTTTGATTCCCCAACACCCAGGGTCTCTAGGTCCATTGACCAATTTCGATTCGAGCCTGAGACCTCGGAATAATATGAAACTAAGTCTCTATGTGTTCGTCTAGTTCTTCTGACTATATAAATGTCCTCAAATATCAATTTGACATAATGTATTGAGTGTAGTGTTCATTTGAGTATGAATTAATTTTTTTAAAAAATAATACTATTCATGATGGATTTTAAAAAATCTATTTTGGAAAAAATCGTTTGATGGATAAACGATCTCTGATTGACATGAAATTAGTTTCTATATTCATCTCGTTCTTACGATTATATTCATGCCTCAACCATCAATTTGATCTAATATATTAAGAGCAATGATTTTTTAAACATAAATTAGTTTTTCTCTTCAAAAAAAAATATTGCTCTCAATATATTGGGTCAAATTGATGTTTGAGTGCATGAATATAATCATAAGAACCAGAGGAACATATAAAAATTGGTTCCGTATAATTTTGAGATCTCTAGGTTTCGAAATCGACTAATCAACTAATTTTGATCGAAATCGATTTATGAAAAAAATAATTCAACTGATAAAAGAATGATTCGATTAGAAACAGTAACAAAAGTAAGAGATGTTTGGTTCTTTCTTAGGAATGAGAATCGGAATAGGAATCATAGTATTGTGGAATAAGAATGAGTATGAACATAGATATCACTTTTAAAAGCAATATTTAGTTAGTTGAATATTTTTTATCGGAATAAATTAAAATTTTTTTTTACCCTAAAGGAAAATAAGAGAAAAAATTAGATGTGAGAGAAAAATATGATGAGAGAGAAAGTATGATGAGAGAGAAGTGTGATGGGAAAGAATGAAGAGAGAGAAAGTGCGATGAGAGAAAATGAGGGAAGAGAGATGTGATGGGAGAGAGCATGATGATAGAGATGAGAGAAAAAAATATGATGAGGAGAGGATAGAGAGAAAGTATAATGAAAAATGAGAAGAGAGAGGTGTGATGGGAAGTTGAGAGAGAGGAAGTATGATGAGAGAGGAAGTGATGATGAGAGAAAGCGTATGAGAAAAAATAGGAAAAGCAGATGTGATGATGAGAGAGAAAGTATGATAAGAGAGAAAGCATGATGAGAGAGAAAGTGTGTTGAGAAAAAAAGGGAGAGAGTGTGATGGGAGAGATTGAGGAGAGAGAAAGTGTGATGAGATAGAAAGCATGATGAGAGAGAAAGTGTGATGAGAAGAAAGAAGAGAGTCGATGTGAGAGATTGAGGAGAGAGAAAGTATGATGAGAGAGAAAGTGTGATGAGAAAAAAAAATTGTGATGAGAGAGATTAAGAAGAGAGAAAATGGGTGATAAAATGAGGAGAGAGAAAATATGATGAGAGAGAACAAGGAGAGAGAAAGTGATATGAAAATAATAAATAAATATATTTATTAAAGGGAAAATTTTTAGTTTTGAACCAAGAGTATTTTTGAAATAAGAGAATATTTTAATTGTTAAAAATAGAATAATGACTCATTAAATTGAAAAGACATAAAAATGAGTTATTATCCAATTATAGAGATTCATTTCTTATTTATATTTTTATTCATATAATCCAAATATCAATAATGACAATCAAATAATCCTTATTCCCTAGTCTTATTCCCCTAAACCTCTCAACATCAGTACAACATACATAATTCCATCATTTTTCAACTTACTTGATTTGGTTATTTTCCAAAATTACCAGTACCACTGGGTTCAGTAACACGCAGTATTAACTTACCCTTCACCTCCTCCCAAGCAGACAACTACTTGTAGCGCTCTGGCGGTGGTTTCTGACCTCACGACGCTAATCAACATGGATCTCGACTCCAGCACCACCGCCACCGAGTTCCCGCTCCCTCCATTCACCCTCGCCCCTCTCCCCCACCTCTCTGACTACCTCCCCTCCCTCCCCTCCCTCCCCAACCCCATCGATTGCATCCCCTTCTACCACCAGTCCGCCGGCTTCTACATCGCCTCCTCCGACGTCATCCTCCGCCACATCGTCTTTGACCTATCCTCCTCCGCTCCCCCTTCCCCTCTCATCGCCTACCACCGCGCCGGACCGCGGCGGACGGTGCGCTTCGACCCGTCCGCCGTCCGCGCCGCCATCGTCACCTGCGGCGGCCTCTGCCCGGGTATCAACACGGTCATCAGAGAGCTGGTGGTGGGTCTGTGGGAGATCTACGGCGTGCGCCAGGTCTTCGGCGTGCCCTCGGGGTACCCCGGGTTTTACTCCGCTGATCCCGTGCCACTCGACCCGAAAATGGTGGACAGCTGGCACAAGATGGGCGGCACCGCCTTAACCACCTCCAGGGGCGGCTTCGATCTGGGGAAGATCGTCGACGCTATCGAAAGGCACGGTTTTAATCAGGTTGGGGCATAATCATACGTGCGATTTGCTTAATTATATGCATTCGATCTAGTCAATTTCTTCATTAAATCGTTTGTAGATATTACCTTGCAGCATAGCTAAACCATTCTTCTACTTGTAGACTTGGTTACAATAATAAGGAACCAGTGATTAGACAATATGTTTGATTTTCGTTTGATATTTATCTTTTGTCTAATTCTTTCGAGATGCATCAGGTTTATTGCATTGGTGGCGACGGGACGATGAGAGGTGCTGCAAAACTATATGAAGAGATTCGGCGCCGCAGATTGTACGTATCCCTTATGGGGATCCCCAAGACAGTCGACAACGACATCGGCATCATAGACAGATCCTTCGGTTTCCAAACCGCCGTGGAGATGGCGCAGCACGCGATCAACGCCGCTCACGTGGAGGCGGAGAGCGCCGTGAATGGCATCGGGCTGGTGAAACTCATGGGCAGAAGCGCTGGCCACATCGCTCTTCACGCCACGCTCAGCAGCCGCGATGTCGACTGCTGTCTCATCCCCGAGAACGACTTCTACTTGGAAGGAAAAGGGGGGCTGCTCGAGTTCCTCGACCAGAGGCTGAAGAAGAACGGGCATGCGGTGCTCGTGGTGGCGGAAGGCGCAGGGCAGGACATGATACCGAGAACAGAGGCTCAGAAGGAGATGGATGAGTCTGGGAATCCAGTCTTTTTAGACGTGGGTGCGTGGCTGAAGACCGAGCTGAAGGGGTGGTGGGAAAGGGAGCATCCTGACGAGCTGTTCACGGTGAAGTACATAGATCCAACCTACATGATAAGAGCAGTCCCAGCAAATGCCACAGACAACTTGTATTGCACCTTGTTGGCTCATTCAGCCATCCATGGAGTGATGGCTGGGTACACGGGGTTCGTGTCAGGGCCGATCAATGGCATCTATGGCTACATACCTCTGGAAGAGGTGGCGGTGGCCAAGAACTTGGTGGACGTAAAGGATCACAAATGGGCGTGGGTTCGGTCGGTGACTAATCAACCGGATTTTGTGATCACATAAGTAGGAAAATAAAATGTCACTTGTCGAAAATGTACTCAATAAATCTCGAGAACTCTGAATATCTCCTCTATACTGCCAACGCCTTGTCGACATGAAATATCAATTCTCATGTGCAATTCTGATGATTTTTGCTACGGTGATTGATGATCCGTGCAGCAGTCAGAAAGGCAATTGATCTGCTGTCTCAGGGTGATCTCTCTGGTTCATCGACAGCAAGCAAAGGCAATGTGGCAGAAAGAAGTAGAGAGACATAAATATGACGACTCCAAGATCTGCCTCTTCCCCTATAGCGGGTTGCGGAGGATTTCGCCAGTATATTTGACTGGCACACCATATACAGTAGAGGGCAGCGATAAACAATATAAGTCGCAAGGACTGATCTGACCTCTTGATGATCGATTCCCCAGTTTTCAACCTGGAAGCAAAAAGCATAACATCACTGTGGCATCCAGAGTTGATCATGATCGTACATTAGTGACAAGTAACACCAATAATGAGAACAACGAGATAAAAATTGAACAAAAGAGTATTCCACTCTTTTAGTTGTTTAGCCTCTTATTTATAACTATGCCCTTCACGATTGATACACAGGCCAACTCTTTCGCTTGATACTGAGCAAATATAAAATGCCAGCATTTTGTTTCCATGACATGTCAGTGCAAGCATAAACTCAAAGCCTACTCAATCTTTTGGCTTTCAGAAATGAAATATATATATATATATTTCATTTCTGAAAGCCAAAAGATTGAGTAGGCTTTGAGTTTATGCTTGCACTGACATGTCATGGAAACAAAATGCTGGCATTTTATATTTGCTCAGTATCAAGCGAAAGAGTTTTATATATATATATATATATATAGTAGTCAGATATCAAGAAATTAACATATTAATTCTCATTCATCCAAGACATGCTATTTTTTTTTTAATGGCTGCTCAAGTTAGAATTTATCGTAACTTCCTTTGCAAGAACTGAAAAGGAATATTATCGTCTGCATCTTTATTCCCTAACAAGCATTGAAATAAAATGGGGGTGCAAGCAGAGAAGATAATTTATTGGCTGCAATGAAGTTTGGAATAGCTATACTTACAGTTCTAACTCGCATGCAGATGAACTAGTTACTACGATGTACTAAAAGACTAAGACAAAACCTAGTTAGCCAAGCTTCCAAGTGCTACAGTAAAGTCAAGCTATATATCTCATGCACAATCAGAGTCATGGGTTGGTAGCAACTATTGTCTCGAAACTTGAATTAGCAATCAAAACCACCAGATGCAAATACGTGTCTGCACAAGTGGTCATTATACTCGGTGTGATCTTGGTGCAAGGTACCTGTTGATGTAAACAAAGCCGGCAAATAAACAAGTGCATAAGACTCCAACAACAATAACAGCATCTGGATTGACAGGAGCTCTGCTCTTCCACCAACCTGTGCTCAGGATCCAAGTATACATTGTTGAATGGCCATTCTCCTGTTATGTTGATAAAACGTGCCATAAATAAAATCAATTTAAATTTTAAACATCCAATAGATTTTTCAGGAGAGGGAAAACAGAACTTTTAAGAAAGGACTATGCTAATTTTAGATTCAATGCAACAAATACAAATTCCTTTTGGTCTCGAAGTCTACCTAAACACGAAAAAAGAATCTCTAGAGAAATCCAGGTAAGCGAATGTAGGTGTTCGAACTTGATTGATACTTCTTTCAATTGCTTACCTAGCTTCAGACAAATCATCCTTAGAAAGGTTAAAGTTTATGGCACAATGTCATTCACACTCAAGAAGAACACAGTGAAGAGATCTGTTTAGTAGATGATATTCAATTCCATGAGTGGTTGAAATTGCTAAAGATCAACATTACCTTTCATAGCACCACTCTGCATTCCATTTTTTTTTCTTGAATTACAAATTATATTTGACTAACGCAGTTCCTTAAGCATACGCCTCCTCCTGTCTGTCTTCTCTGAAGACTGATGATTTGGAATGGTTAGCTGACAAGTATGAGTGCCATAGTCAGATAAGGTTAGCTGGAATTCCATCAAGTTGGATTTGACCAAGGTCTTGAACAAAATGATGCCTAAAGCTATACAAATGCCAATTTTAGTTCCCACTATGGAACGAGCAGAGAAACAACTTTGAT